>NC_084558.2:1245000-1430000 GCF_033978685.3 Nerophis lumbriciformis | reverse complement strand
AATATATTTAAAAAACAAAACAAAAACACAGAAAAAAATATGTAGGCCCTCAACCCAACCCCAAACTAACCAGACGATTTCTGCAGTTTAATAAATAAATGCCCCCAACTTGCTACTACGCAGTGCTTCTGGAAGGTATTCAGAGCGCTTCACTTTTTCCACATTTTGTTATGTTATTCCTTATTCCAAAATGGAATACATAAATGTTTGTCCTCAAAATTTCACACACAACACCCAATAATGACAATGTGAAAACATTTGTTTTCGAGATTTTTGTAGATTGATCCAAAAAAACCCAAAAAAAACAAAGAAATCTCATGTACATAAGTATTCACAGCCTTTACCATTAAGCTCAAAAGTAAGCTCATGTGCATCTTGTTTCAACTGTTCATCCTTGAGATGTTCCTATAACTTAATTGGAGTCCACCTGTGGTAAATTCAGTTGTTTGGACATGATTTGGACTTGATTTGGAAAGGCACATATACAATGTCTATATGTAAGGTCCCACACTTGACAGTGCATGGCAGAGCACAAACTAAGCATGAAGTCGAAATAATTTTCTGTAGATCTCTGAGACAGGGTTGATTGAAGGCACACATCTGGGCAAATGTACAAGAAAATATCTGCTACCTTGAAGGTCCCAATGAGCGCAGTGTCCTCCATCATCCGTAAATGAAAGAAGTTAGGAACCACCGGCACTCTTCCAAGAGCTGGCCGGCCGTTTATAATGAACAATAGGAAAAGAAGGGCTCGAGTCAGGGAGGTGACCCCGATGGTCACATTGTGAGAGGTACAACATTCCTCTGTGAAGAGAAGAAAACCTTCCAGAAGGACAACCATCTCTGCAGCAATCCACCAATCACGCCTGTATGGTAGAGTAGGCAGACGGAAGCCATGCCTTAGTAAAAAACACATAGTAGCCCACCTGGAGTTTGCCAACATGCACCTAATAGACTCTCAAACCATGAGAAACAAAATTATCTGGTCTGATGAGACAAATATTTAACTATTTTGCATGAATGCCAGGTGTCATGTTTGGAGGAAAGCAGGCACTGCTCATCACCAGGCCAATACCATCCCTACAGTGAAGCATGGTGGTGGCAGAATCATGCTGTGGGGATGTTTTTCAGCAGCAGAAACAGGGAGACTAGTCAGAACAGAGGGAACAATGAATGCAGCAATGTAGAGAGACATCCAGGATGAAAAACTGCTCCAGAGTGCTCTTGAACTCAGACTGGGGCGACGGTTCATCTTTCAGCAGAACAACGACCCTAAGCACAAAGCCAAGGTATCAAAAGAAAGGCTTATAGACAACTATGGAAATGTCCTTGAGTGGCCCAGCCAGAGCCCAGACTTGAATCAGATTACACGTCTCTGGAGGGATCTGAAAATTGCTGTGCAGCGACGCTTCCTATACAATATGATGGAGCTTGAGAGGTGCTGCAAAGAGGAATGAGTAAATCTCCCCAAAGATAGGTGTGTCAAGCTTGAGTCTGCAATTTCTGTCAAAGTTGCATCAACAAAATATTGAGCAAAGGCTGTGTATAGTTATGTGCATGTGATTTCTTGCTTTATTATTGTAATACAGTGGCAAAAAGCTCTTAAAAACTTTTTCACATTGTCATTATGGGGAATTGTGTGTAGAATTTTGAGAACAAAAATGAATTTATTCCATTTTGGAATAAGGCTGTGACATAACAAAAAAGTGAAGCGCTGTAAATACTTTCCAGATGCACTGTATGACATACTTACAGACAAAAAAAAGTGCAGTTCCTCCTTAACAAATGTTTTAGACCACCACACAAATTATGGGTTTAGGTTACACCTAAATAAACATTTGTAATGACCAAAATCATTATACAGTCGCTTCTTGCCACAGCACGCTTCAAATTTAGTGGCTTTACCACATCGCTGTTTTTTAAAAGCACATTTTTCAACATGTTTGGCGTAAATTAAGCATTTTCAAGCATAAAAAAGTGACTAAATGAACTAAAAATATAAATTCTACAGTAGTATTGGCCATGAGAGGAGACCAAACCAATCATAGCGCACTGTTCAGTACTGTTTTCATCACTATATTGGTCAAAAGAGTGTAAAGGTGACTAAAGGCTGTTAGTCACATATCCAGCGGGCTCTAATGATGTTGAAAAAATATTTAGAAGGTTGTAAACTGTTTTTTGATGAAAATGAGTTTATCACGGTCATGTACAGAACAGCGATTAACGAGCAGCGACTGTACTACGTAGAAACTTTAACTTAAATTATATATATAATGCTAAAATATATCCCTAAATGAACATCATTAGTGAATATTACAACAATCATTATACTGTGTATAATATGATAAATAATATTTATAAGCCCTTTAACCTAAATTATATATTTAGTGCTAAAATATAATTGTTCCTGTATATTAACTTTTTTTTTAAAACAAAAAATAATAAAGTATATAATTATTGATTATGGCATCAACACTCAAATTATAGTTATTTACTTGCATTTCTAAACAATATTTGTTTAAGTGGTTGAATGTTATGCTTGATTATTTAGGAAGATCTTTGACCTGGTGTAGGTTGTGTAATACATTTTCTAAGGACAGTTTTTGAGTAAATCAACTAGTAATGATTCCTAAAAGAGTGAAGTTTCTTTAAACTGAACAGTCATTATTTATGCACTGATGCAGCCACAGAGACCTGAAGCCTGAGAACCTGCTGCTGGATGAGAAGAACAACATCCGTATCGCTGACTTTGGCATGGCGTCCCTCCAGGTGGGAGACAGTCTGTTGGAGACTAGCTGCGGGTGAGTGCAGTCAGAAAAAATATGCTCCGAAAAAACCCCAAACATCAAATTTTTGGAATGCACATGTAATAATGCAAACACTCTTCTTTACCTCAGATCACCACATTACGCATGCCCTGAAGTCATACGGGTAAGTGATATTTGTCAGTGCCAAAAACACATTTCCTGTTATGTGCCAAATGGCATCTGCTTTTATATAAATGTTATGGCTCATAAGGGATTCTGTCTTTGCTAGGGAGAGAAGTATGATGGTAGGAGAGCAGATGTATGGAGCTGTGGTGTCATTCTTTTTGCTCTGCTGGTGGTAAGTCTTTTTGTGGACTTAAAGGTCTGGAGTTCAGTGTTTTCCTATTTATTGACCACCCTTTTGTGCTCTCCACCCTTGCCAGGGCGCCTTGCCATTCGACCATGACAATTTACGGCAGCTCTTGGAGAAAGTAAAGAGCGGCGTGTTCCACATGCCGCACTTCATACCCCCGGACTGCCAGTCCCTGCTCAAGGGCATGATTGAGGTCAACCCTGAAAAGCGACTAACGGTATGTGACTGTGGGTCATACCCACATCCACATATCCATTCTATGTACACACCTTTTAATAGCAATATTAAATAAGTCTTAGTGGTTTCACAGTCATGTATTGGACAAAATCTTACATTTGCTGTTAGAATTTAGACAGTTTAAAAGTGGTTTTATCACACCATGTTTTGTGTGTTAGTTGTTAATAAACTGTGTTTATGTACACCTTTCTCCTCCGAAGAAGCGCTATTGTGCACTTATCCTCTTTTTACATATACCGTCCACTGTAACTGCCCTTATCTATCGTAGTAGATGCCATATATCAGTATAAAAACATTAAGAGGGTGGGAGAGGAGGACATAAAAGACATAGCTACAGTAAGTG
Source organism: Nerophis lumbriciformis (assembly GCF_033978685.3). Lineage (NCBI taxonomy): Eukaryota > Metazoa > Chordata > Actinopteri > Syngnathiformes > Syngnathidae > Nerophis > Nerophis lumbriciformis. Next base: position 1,426,300 of record NC_084558.2, on the reverse strand, counting down.
TAGACAGGTAGCACCACACTCTGGGCCCCATACATGGGGACTCCTGATAGGCCCTCCATCCCACCCTAAACCCAATGTTGCCGCCCCATACACACACATTTGATATGTTAAAAACCAGATATTGCACGGATTTAATTGAAAACCTCTTTTTAAAACACATTTAAAACCTTGAGTAAGGATTTTGACTTTTCAAAGGTGGGAAAAGCATATCTACTTAAACCCCTCTAAATAATTTAGTTTAGTTATTTTTGGCCAAAAATATAAAATCTATGCAAAGTGACCAGAATAATAATTTAAATAATAATATAACCTGCCATTATTAACTTAAATGTGTATGTAGAAATATGGAATTTTGCCTTTACTTGTGTAAACAATGTAAAGTAGAGATTGGCTGATTCACATAGGATTATTATCAGTGGCTAGTACGAATTATAATAATACACAATAATGTCATTAGTGCATCTCTTGGAGGTTAAGTCTCCACTCTCCAACTATCTTTAAAAACTAGTGACATCTCATTTTATAACTTTAATTCATGGCCTTTGAACGCACCACAATTATGTGCAATGAGATGCAAAAGTGAAACTTAAAACATAATAAATAGATCTGAGGATCTGACCAATCTAAGACTAGATGTGACCAATTGAGAACCAAATAGAAATCCAATAGAAACATGTATTTTTACCTTTCTTCTATCACTTTATCCTTGTCCCAAAATAATGGTGCTACGTGTGACTGCTTAAGGGTGAGCTTTGATGACGTTAGGATGTCTGTGTTGAGTGAAGTGTTCCATGCTAGGTTTGCCGCTATTCAGGGAGAATTAAACATTTTGCATTCTTGATAGGGAGGTGTAAGTAGTTAGATGTTCTCTCTTTTGATTTAAGCTAATTTATAATTGAAATTTCATGGCTATATTTATTTTATATTAAAATATATGACGTGGTTTCACATCCCCATTTGCCTCTCCACTTTGACGTCCCTGGCTATGTGAGCTAAATTGCTAACATTACACTAACATTTTAGCAGCAACATCATGCTAGGTTAGCCTATATTTTGACTAAAACAAAATCATGAAACCTACAGTTCCCACTTATGCAGGATAGTTGGAAGACTTCCAGTCTTTATTTCAAGATGGAAGCAAAGCCTTTCCTTAGCAAGCTCATCTACTTAGCAGTGGGTTAGATGCGGTATCATGTCCATGAGTAAATAGTTTTTTCCCTTCATGAAGTGACATCATTAAAAACAAGATTTTTTAGAATGACTTAAACAGCACGGTGGAAGAGGGGTTAGTGCGTCTGCCTCACAATACGAAGGTCCTGAGTAGTCCTGGGTTCAATCCCGGGCTCAGGATCTTTCTGTGTGGAGTTTGCATGTTCTCCCCGTGACTGCGTGGGTTCCCTCCGGGTATTCCGGCTTCCTCCCACTTCCAAAAACAAGCACCTGGGGATAGGTTGATTGGCAACACTATCTGTGTTGGCCCTGTGAAGAGGTGGCGACTTGTCCAGGGTGTACCCCGCCTTCCGCCCGATTTTAGCTGAGATAGGCTCCAGTGCCCCCCGCGACCCCGAAGGGAATAAGCGGTAGAAAATGGATGGATGGATGGACTTAAACAGCGAGTAGGGACACAACAATAATATAGAAACAAAAATGGAAAAGATTCAACTCTGTGCTACCTCTATAAAAAATAATGTTACCATTCTCCTCTTGTCTGTCTTACAGCTTGAGACCATTCAGAAACATGCTTGGTATCTGTGAGTATACAGTCATTTGTCTGTGAAGTACTATTTTTAAGCAATGCTACATCATATTCAGTCACGTTCATTATACTCATGTCACGCATGTGTGTGTCCCAGGGGTGGTCGTAATGAGCCTTGTCCAGAGCAGCCTCCTCCCAGAAGAGTGTGTGGGAGGCGAATCTTATCCCTGACTGAGCTGGACCCAGATGTGCTTGACAGCATGCACTCGCTGGGCTGTTTCAGAGACAGGGTCAAGCTCACGCGGGATTTGCAATGTGAAGAGTAAGCCACCCCTTCATTTTTTTTCACAATCCCAAATATGACAAATGGGTTACTTAGAGACCAGTTGTACCTCAAATGAAATTGTCTATAATTTTAGGATGTTATTGGTGCCATCTGGTTTTTATTAGTCCTGTTCCAAACTGCTAAGATCAGTTTTGTTTTTTTTACAAAGGAATTTATCCAAGGCTTTAACTCATGTTTTATAGTTAATTCCATTTCAAGGTGCGCCCTTTAAAAGCGCCTGCTATCTTTCCAAATTGTGGTTTTCATTTAGACTCATGTTCTATAGGGTTGAGGATGTTTATAGACTTAGACTTAGACTTAGACAAACTTTAATGAGCCACAAGGGAAATTGTTCAATATATATATATACTGTATATGTATATGTGTGTATATATATATATATATATATATATATATATATATATATATATATATATATAGATGAAGAGAGAAGCATGTTGATAGAGCTGATCAAGCCGGCACAAAAAAACGCTGACTAGTAAGCGTGCTAAACTAATAGCTAATAAAAAGAAGCTGACGACTTGAATAGAAACAAGGGACGCCTGTTTGAACTCAGGCAGCCATTCCACAAAAAATGTAAATAAATAAAAAAGAAAGGCTGTTGTTTAAAATTTGTTTAGAATAATCAATCAAGTGAGGTTCTTCCTTTTGAAAACATAAATAGTTTTGTATTGGGTTATTGTTAAAGGTGTTGACTGATTGTCTTTAGAAGAGGCCAGATGGTGAAATTTTAAGCAAAAACACAGACTTCCATTGTGGGTACTCTTCACTTTTCTTGTACGCCTCTGAACTCCTTAACGACTGTGTCTTATTTGTTGTGCTTGTTCCTTTCAGAGAAAACCAAGAGAAGATGATTTATTACCTACTGCTTGACAGGAAAGAGCGCTACCCCAGCTATGAGGACGAGGACTTGCCTCCACGTAATGATGCTGGTCAGTCCCTAGGAGGCAGTATAGCTTCACTTCTAAAGGGAAGCTGCAGCTGAAGATACTTTCAGCTTTTGCCACAGTTCTTTAAAGGGATGCTGGTAACCTCAAGCAGCTGTTGAAAGGGTGCTAACCTTTGAAAGTGTTTTAAGCGTTATATCCCACCCTCTTCTGGCTTTAAGCACATAAACTACGCCCCACGTACATCACGCACATACATTAGTTAAATTGTTTTATCAGCTAATAGTGATTTGACAAAGTTTAGCTACTAACATGGTCTATCATTGAATGTACAGTCTATTGCAACAAAAGCATGACTGCAAATTGTTAGTTGCTTGTTGCGTGTGGGTTTGTTATCAGACTGCCCTTAGCAATTTATAATATTGAGATAGTAATTTTAGAAATATGGAAAATTAAAAAAATATATATGTTCTGTTAAACATAAGGTGGTGTTCTTGTTATATTTTTTGGTTTGAATAATGTAACTCTGACCAAAATGCAAATAGCAACTATACAGAATGATTAGTAGTCCTTTTTATTCACTCATTGAAGCCTTTTATTAGCAGATTGTGAGGGAAGAGAATACATTATATGATGATGTAAAGTTTACACAGTACAGTACATGTTCTGTACAATTGACCACTAAATGGTAACACCTGAATAACTTTTGCAACTTGTTTAAGTCGGGGTACTCGATAATCCATTCATGGTACAAATATATCCATCCATCCATCGATTTTCTACCGCTTGTCCCTTTCGGTGCTGGAGCCTATCTCAGCTGCATTCGGGCGGAAGGCGGGTTACACTATCAGCATAATACAGTCATTATACAAAATAATGATCACTATAGGCATCATAATAATGTAGAATTGTAGTTCCCAACTTTTTGGGGATATTTACAGCAAGCAGTGAATGGTAGAAGCTCAGAGAGCATGAGAAAACATATATACAATTATTTACAATCCAAGGCTGGGATGTGGAGGGTGAGGATGCTTTGGGGTAAAATTTGAAACCTGGTGCTCTTTCAGTGCGGTTTTGAAGGAGGACAGTTTGCACTTTCTTTTACACCTTTTGGGAGTGCATTCCATATTGAAGTGGCACTAAAGGAGTATGAGTTAAGACCTTTGTTAGATTGGAATCTGGGTTTGATGTGATTTGTGAAACTCCCCCGAGTGTTGTGGTTATGGCAGTCAAGTAGTTTGACATGTACATCAGTATCAGGGAGGTGTAACAAATTTTGTATACGAGGTTCAGTGCAAGTTGTGTAACTCTGTCTTCCATGCTGAGCAAGCCCACTTTGCAGAAGTGGGTAGGAGTGAGGTGAGATCTGTGGTGGAGGTTTGAGAAGTAGCCTGACTAGCTTATTTGGGGATTTTTATAGTCTTGATTTAAGGATGCCTGCCTGAGGATGTCCATATAAATGCATGCAAATTTGTGATTTTTAATGGTTACTGTGCAGATCCTCCTAGAAAGCGTGTTGACTCTCCCATGCTGACGCGACACGGACGCTGCCGTCCAGAGAGGAAGAGCCTGGAGGTGCTAAGTGTCACTGAACAGGGGTCTCCCACGCCTCCACGCAGGGCCCTGGACACCGCACACAGTCAGAGGTACAGTACATCAAACGTATGTTCTGTGTGGAATACAACATTATGTACATTTTAATGAATGAGCTGTTTTGATGCACCTTCAGGTCTCGCTCAGTGAGTGGAGCTTCCACTGGTCTCTCCTCCAGCCCTCTCAGTAGTCCCAGGGTAAGACTCAGCTGTTGCTGCTCTACTTGCTGGCAATGGCTGAACAAAACGCCAAAGTCTATTGGTAACATTTTTATCCCCCTGATGTAAAGTCTATAACCGATACTTTGTACAAGAATACTTTGAAAATGATTACATTGCACATGTTTTGTTAAAACCACACCTAACCTCCAGAAACATCCCATGTATCAATCTCCTCTAATTATTTTTGAACATTATCACAAATCAAGCTCCTCAGGTTAAACCTCATTCGGCAGGTTTGTGTGACATTTTCACTTTTTTACTCTGCTCATGTCACTTCTCTTCCATACCTTGCATGAACAGCTAATGTGTGCGAGTAATTAGGAAAGTAATTGAATCATTGCACCTGTCTCTATCACAACTGTCGCTGTATGATATCAATGTTTTGTCACGGTTAGACTTTCATTGGACACTTTCACAACTCACAAGATGCAGTCTTCTGTCATGAAGCATGATATTCATTTCCATCCTTCTTTCTCCATGTTCCATCCCCTCTCTTTCTTGTTTTCCATATGCCCCAAACCCACAAAACCCACTCCCCAGTCCTACCAAAGCCCCATCTTCACTTTCAGCCAATCTGATGTCACCTCTGCTGCCGCTACCCCCCAAACAAAGGAGCCCACACAGGGAAGCGTCACGACACTTCGCACAGCACGGGCCCTCGAAAAGCCCAAAGCTCCCCCCCATCCAAAGACCCAGACCCTGCCCACCAAGGGACCCACCGAAAGGCCTCACCTCCAGCCAATCAAATCCCTGCCTCTACACAACCCATCCTCCCGCTCCCCATCCCCTTCTCCGCTTCTCTCACCCATTCCCCGTTTCTTCTTCCCTTCGTCATCTGTCCTTAAGTCCGTGACTAAGAGCTTGTACCCAAACTCTGCCCACTCTGTGCCACAGGTCACTCCCCAGGGCTCTCCGTTGCCCACGCCTTTGGGCACCCCTGTCCACCACCCTCACCACCCTTCCTCCACCCCACCCTCCTCCTCCTCGTCCTCATCCTCCTCGCGGGCAGAGGGAGGGGGCGGGGTGGGCTCTCTTTCGCTGACCCCGCCCTCCAGCCCAGGAGGAGGAAGCGGGATAGCGGCCAGCAGCTCCGCCCATTGGAGAACTCGCCTGAATTCTTTTAAGAACAACTTGCTGGGCTCACCTCGGTTCCATCGCCGCAAACTGCAAGGTGAATGGCCTTGTATATCCTCTTGAGAACCAGCATCCTCTGCAGCTGACATTACGTTTCCTTTGTCGGTTACAAATTCATGAAACATTTGTAATGCAAAACAGAAATGTCCACTGCAGAGGATGCTGGCATTATGTGTGCACCAATTCTATCTATATTATATGCAGAATAGCACATGTAAATAAACTTGTCTATTTTAGTTCCAACATCAGAAGACATGTCCAGTTTAACACCAGAATCCAGCCCTGAGTAAGTCACCTAAATGTTAAAATGTCCAAATTCCTGCTCTCCTCTTTGATTATTTCTGCTTCTCGTGCCCTAACAGGCTGGCTAAGAAGTCGTGGTTTGGCAACTTCATTGGCCTGGAAAAAGAGGAGCAGATCTTTGTGGTGATCAGAGACAAACCTCTGAGTTCTGTCAAAGCCGACATTGTCCACGCTTTCCTGTCTGTAAGTATTTATTGTGCTGTCACATATCACTAAGCTCACTAGCTTGGCCTTATTCACATTCACTCTCTTGACCTACGCGCTTCATCTCAGTCTTTATATCTGTGTCCTCTTTATTTCAGTCTTGCATGTTGATGAATCACTTTGCTTTCGCCCACGGCTCACTCTTTCTCTCCTCTCCTCACCCTCACCCTTTGTCTCCCTTTTACACTCACGTCGGCCCTCCGTACTTCTCCCGCCTCGTAAGTCTGTCGGTCTCTCGGCTTCTTCTCTGTCTTCCCACCACACAGATCCCATCGCTCAGCCACAGCGTCATCTCCCAGACAAGCTTCAGAGCCGAATACAAGTCCTCCGGCGGCCCTTCCGTCTTCCAGAAGCCCGTCAAGTTTCAGGTGGATATTGCCTTCTCCGAGGGCGAGAGGGAGCGGGACCGGGAGAGGACCGAGAGGGAGGGCAGGAGAGAGACGGGAATCTACAGCGTGACGTTCACCCTCATATCAGGTAAGTTAAAAGAATGTATATCCATCCATCCATTATCAAAATACAAAAGTAAGAGAAAGAGAGTCCACCCGTTTCTGTCTCAGGCCAACACAGAGATGCTAAGGCATGCTTTTATTTCCTGTCGTTTAGACTATTGTAACGGTCTGCTCCCTAGTCTTTCCAAAACGAATATTAGAATTCTACAATTATTACAAAACGCAGGTGCGCGTGCTGATGAGGACCAGAGGGCGGGAGTACATTAAACCAATTCTAAAGTTGCTACATTGGCTCCATGTCCTCTTCAGGGTCGATATTAAAGTTATATTATAAGTCTTTAAATGTCTTAAATGCCTTGCGCCTTCTTATCTATTTGACCTGCTTTTACTGTATCAACCCTCACAGATCCTGAGGTCCTCTGGCCACAAACTTTTATCTTTACCAAATACCAGAACAAAGACTCAAATTGAGGCGGCATATAGCCACTATGGCCCCCACCTGTGGATCAGCCTGCAGAGCCTGTTGATTTCTTTTTTATTAAAAGGTTAAAGATTCACCTTCTTAATCAGGCTTTTTACTGATCATTTTAAACCCTCCTTAGGTTTTTAAAAAGAAATTATGTGCTGTTATTTTCTATTCTATGTATTGATATTATTCTCTCAATGTAATGTTTTATTTATGTATTAATGTATTATTTAAATTACATTTCTTAATATACTTTAGAATGTTTTGTAATATATTTTGGATGGTGTTCATTTTAGTTATTGCCCAGTGTGGATGCTCCAAAGAGGCTGTTTGTTATTGTCAATAGTGTTATGTTTGTGGGTTTTCTTTTGTCTTTTATTTATTTAGTTAATATTTTTTTTATGTTAAGCACTTTGTGTTGCCACTTGCCTGTGCATGAAAAGTGCTATAAAAATGACGATTTATTCATTTATTTATTTATTGATTGATTGATTGTTTGAATGTATTTCCTTATAAAGCATTTTTGGGCTTATAAGTACTCAACTGCAGAGAGTACCTATTATGTGTAAAGCATTTGTTTGGGGTAGGGAGGGTACATGCTTCATTTGTACACATGCATTTGTTACATTCTTGTGTTGGCATTGTTGGTCTAAACCCAAGGATGCAGAGCAATGTGCAGGAAAGAAGTCTGTTTAATTAGGGAAAACAGAGGTAGTGCAAAACAAACTAGCACAGCATGGAAGTGCACAAAAGACCAATACTTGTCAAGGTACAAAGCGCAATGATCCAGCTCAGGCGAGACTAAATAGGCTAGATTAACGACTGGAAAACAGGTGTACTGGCAGGAATCAAAACAGAGAGTAAAGGTGCAGCAAAACAAGGAATTCAAAAGGAAGTAGAACCATAATAGGAGCACCAGGACAGGAAATTATACAAAACACAAGAAAATTGTGAACAAAGTCAAAACTGTCATGTGGGATCATGACAGCATTGTTTTTCTCATTAAACTTCACCATAAACTTCAACTTTATGCTTTATGCTCTGGAAATGCAGTAATAATGCTTGGTACGATAACCACTGCTGTTAATTAACATTTGCGTGTGCATCTTTAGGTCCAAGTCGCAGGTTCAGACGAGTGGTGGAAACGATCCAAGCCCAGCTTCTCAGCTCCCATGATCAACCCCTGGTGCAAGCCCTATCTGGTGAGATTGTGCATGCATCATGGCAAATCATGTAGCTCATGAAATATATACACATACATCTTAAACATTTTTTAACATCTTTTAAAAGTTAAAGTTAAAGTTAAAGTACCAATGATTGTCACACACACACTAGGTGTGGCGAGATTATTCTCTGCATTTGACCCATCACCCTTGATCACCCCCTGGGAGGTGAGGGGAGCAGTGGGCAGCAGCGGTGGCCGCGCCCGGGAATCATTTTGGTGATTTAACCCCCAATTCCAACCCTTGATGCTGAGTGCCAAGCAGGGAGGTAATGGGTCCCATTTTTATAGTCTTTGGTATGACTCGGCCGGGGTTTGAACTCACAACCTACCGATCTCAGGGCGGACACTCTAACCACTAGGCCACTGAGTAGGTAAAAGTTTATTTATGTAGCACTTTAATGTAAAAGAATGAAAGTATGTGCAATGTATCTACATTTAAAGTACCAGGAGTGTGAAACACATGCTATTACAACATTGATTCTGTTGCTGCTGTATTGTGCAATACGTATAATAATCCATCCATCCATTTTCTACCGCTTATTCCCTTTGGGGTCGCGGGGGGCGCTGGAGCCTATCTCAGCTACAATCGGGCGGAAGGCGGGGTACAAATTACCTTTTGATTAAAAATAACTATGTTATGCCACTCTCCAATTATTGCCTGCTTCCACATTGTACCCTAGCTATAAAAATACAATTGATCATAATTAATAAAAAAAGCAGTGTTTAAAATGATTTACATTTATATTATAGGGCTCGAAAGGGCATGTGATTACGCAATGAATTGTGGGGCAGCTGTAGCCATTTTTGCTTGTCAAAACTTTTGTTTACATGGCTGTACTGCACCCGCAGTAATGTGAGCGACAGCAACAAACTGGATTAAAATGGATCGTACAAAATAAAAGATCAAGGGACTATACCGAGGCACACTGTTGTACACTATTCCAAATGACCGCTACATTGAGAGAAAACAAGATAAAATTGGTGTAATTTATATATACGAGCATATCCAGTGAACAAGTAATTTGAGTAAGCTGCCGCCATTGTGGAAACCAAACGTATCTATATTTTGTCAACAGAGTCAGTTTTTATACCGGTGAAGAATTTCAGAATGCAAAGGCTGTTAAGGCTCTTTGTCTTCCGTTCAATTTGCCCATAATCTGTGGCTTTCATCTCTTATGTGTCTCTTATGTTATTGAGTGAGGGTGCCCAGCCTCTATTCATATGCAAATTTGCCTGAAAAAATAAGCCCATTATTACTTTTGAATACTTTGATCATCTATTCATATGCAGGTTTGCCTGAAAAAATAAGCCCATTATTACTTTTGAATACTTTGATCACTGTGCTACTGTTCCAAAAATAATACTCATTCATTTTTGTGCTTACCCATGACTAAACGTAAACAGACGGTATGCTTTTTTCAAAAATACTGTACGTTGATTGGCAACACTAAAATTGTCCCAAGTGAATGGATGTGAGTGTGAATGTTGCCTGTCTATCTGTGTTGGCCCTGCGATGAGGTGGCGACTTGTCCACGGTGTACCCCGCCTTACTCCCGAATGCAGCTGAGATAGGCTCCACCAATCCCCCGCAACCGGATGGATGGATAGATGTACGTTGTTTGTAGCCTGCAGCTAGCTTGGCTAATAGCCTACTAAATGCTACGCGTGAAACACAATAAAACAGGCTTTGGATGCTGTGAACACACCAACATGTACAGTTTTTCCCAGGGGGCGTCGCCCGGTACAGGTGGGTGGGTGAAGGAATAGTGTAACTCGGGCTATCGCCATCACGTCTCCAAGAAGCCTACAATTTTTGGTTTTCCACTCCATTTGCTGAATGGCGATATATATCTCAAAACGCAAAACAGTCCTACTTACCTGAGATACTAAGTATGTCATTATTATGACTTCAATATTTTGACTTAGTAATTTACTAAGTCAAAATGATGACAAAATAATGACTTACTAAGTCAACTTAATAAGCGTTTGAAAAAAAAGAGTTAAAAGTGGGGCCACATGCTGACATATGCTCAACTCATCATGCTTAATTTATTACAGCATTTGGGAAGCCTGTAGTTGATTTTTATTATGTGAATATTATATCTTTATCAACATGTGATAGCTGGGACCCTGCCATTCAAAACTAGGCTACTACATTACTAATGATTAATGTTACTATAGCTGAAAAAATAGTACAATAGCAATAGGAGAGACTATTCATCCCTGAACACCATGGAGTTCATGTCGGCTTTATGATGCAATTACATTATTATATCAACTATCAGAGACAGCTTCAGGAAACTCTTCATTTAACACAATGTCGTTTTTTGCTGCTTCAACACAGCTCAATCAACACAGAAAAAGGCTATAGATGTATAAAAGGTGTTGACTTGTTTTCCTAATCGGAGCTTCAAATTGCCTCAAAAATAAGTATAGCATGTGTACGTAAAAGTTACTTTTCTGTTCTCGTCTCCTGATCCTTTCCCAGATGAGAAGAACGGACGACCCCACAGGACCCCCACCCGCCAAAACTCGAGGCGCTCAGAGGGTGGGGGCGACAGGTGCGAGTGGGGCGACCGAACAGATGGCGCAGGCATTGGAGGCAGCGGGGGAGTTCTGCAGCGCAGAGGCTCAGCGAAAGAGAGAACCCGACTGCTGTCCACCAACGGAACTCAATCTCAACCGTAGGTTACAAAGTGCAAGCACGCAGCAGGATGCCCAACCAACAGTAAAACTCTTTTAACTTCATCTCCAAGCATTCATGCGAGCCACACACTTCTGCTATCCTTCCTTGGCTAGCTAGATATTAGCAAGGATTGAGCCTTCCTCCATTGTGCTTTTGTTTTTAGCAAAGGTTTTGATCCTTTGGATTACCTGGATTCCAACCCCTTAAATGAAAAAGATGGGATCATCCTTTAATGGAAGCATACTATGTGAATGAGTAGTTTGGTATCCATGGTAGATACAGCTTCCCAAAGTCCTAACTAGGATTTTGAAGCGCTAATGTGCATGCCAGTTAGCAAATCAGCCTGCTAAAGGAAGCTGATATGACCCGATAGGCTGGGCCACCATAGCATTGTACTACAGCATTTGATACCAAAAAGAATTAAGCGTGTTGTCATGGCTCTCACTCCTAAAATTAACCCGTGTGTGTTCATGTCACTCTCAGGCAACATGCAACTACTAGTCCATACTAAAACACGCGGCTAATTAAACCTGCAGCGTTAGCATCCTTTGGCCTCCTCACCGAGTGGGCTTGAGCTGATCTGCTCAGGAAGGCAGCGGCCTACACTGACTCAAAGAAAACCAACCAAGTAAGCTAAGTAAGTGAATGTGAAAAATATATTTTTATTTAGTTATTTATTTCCTTTGAGGACATGCAGCGAGAGCAGCAAAGACAGACATGCGTCAGTGCTGGAAAGATGAAACAGACTGGGTATTATTTTCTTTCTTGCTATTTCTACTCAGAGACAAGATGAACTAATGCATTTACCATTTTTGCATTGGACTCCTGTTGCTCTGAAGAATTGTTTTTAAATTTCAACAGAAATATGAACTTACTCTATGGAGAGAGAAAAAAACACTATGTGTGAATATTTCCATGAACCTCATCAGAGCTGTTTTGTCTCACATTGAAAGAGAAAGACATTCCTGGCCTCTCTTGTCAAGCTTGCCTCCTTACCGAGTATTGCCATGAAGGACACACAACAGGATATTCATCTATTCACTGTATCACATTCCTGCTTGAACTGGACTTTGGAACGAGAAGAAGCGAGCAAAGCCTTTCAGAACACAGCGTTTATAGTCATCACGGCGACTCATACGGTCATGTAGTATTCCTCAAGTACTCTAATAGACTAGCTGATACTCATCACCAGTCTTCCATACAGCACAATATGCAACAGATGTCCAGGATGTTGTCCAATGAGTGCTAATTTAAGTTGTTTTGTTTACATATTTATTCACGTATACAGCCATCTATTTATTAATTTATTTGCAAAGATATGCCAACAAAACATTTTTCCATTAATGTTTTTCTAGCACTTTTTTTTAAATGTCTAAGACACTGATAGCAGTATAGAGGGATCTTTTTGTTCATGTCATTCACCATGTTTATCTCTGGGAGATTGGTGGATGATGGCTGAGTAACAATAAACTGCTGCAGATTGAACTTTTAGGTCTAAACAGAGGAACGCTACTGAAACTCTAAAAGGCTTCACCTCTTGTTTTTTCCGCCTCGTCCTTTTGAGCAACGTGTCCCCCCTCACATGTTGTGTAGCACCTCATCACTCACTTTATGATTGCTCACCATCATCATCATTCATCTTCTCTCACACACACACACACGACACCTTCACTGTCACTGACCCAACTGTGGCCAAGATTGTAAACTATTCTCCATCCATAAGGGTCAGTAGAAAAAGGTGTTTAAAAAAATGTCTGTATCATAATTTAAGTATAAAAAGTGCACTATTATAACTATTGCCTGTGATTTAAAAAGAAAAAAGAAGTTATGATTGAATTGATGGTTAAAATAAAGAGAGTCACCCTATTGTTATGGTTACAATAATAAATCCTAAATCCATGTGCGTGTGTATACTGTTATTTTTGAGTGTTTATCTTACATTATAGACATGAATGCGAATTCTTATAACACAAAGACATTTCCTTTTAGAATTTGTGGTAGAACAAGGTCATAAAAATTAGGACCATAAAATTCACATTTTACTTCAATGACAAAAATGTCAGCCCCCAAAAACTGATTTTTTTTTTTGGTAATATTTCTAAATAAATTATATGTAAAAACCCTGTATGTAAATATACTCTGATATGTAACTTTATTGATCCTCTAGATGTGTGCTGTCATGTTAATTGAGATTCCAGTAGCAGCAGCACCATATGGAGTACATACAGGATAGTGGCAAAAAGAACAGTTTTATGGACCAATGATTGGTAGCAACTTACATTGTTGTGCATTATTTTTCTACAAAAAACCCACAAAGTTCTCAAGACAAAACATGGCAGCTTCCTAGAAACTGCCGCAAAAAATAAATGTCATAACTTGATACTTCAGCCTGCCCTGAAAGGCATCCGTGCTGAAAACTAAAAGGTTAAAAACGATGCCCTATGCTTTGAATGGGAATAACAGCGGCATCTGGTGGACAACTTGTGAGGGCCGGTACAGGACCAAAAATAGTCTTAAAAAATGATTGCAATTGTAGTTGGGAACAAATGTGTTTGTTTTCCACCAGAATACAACCATTCTTTATTTCCTTGATTTAACCTAAGAACACAAACAAAACAAAGGCAAAAAAAGTTCTCCAACTTAAGGGTTCAGTTCAATCAATCAATCAATCAATCAATGTTTATTTATATAGCCCTAAATCACAAGTGTCTCAAAGGGCTGCACAAGCCACAACGACATCCTCGGTATAGCCCACATAAGGGCAAGGAAAAACTCACCCCAGTGGGACGTCGATGTAAATGACTATGAGAAACCTTGGAGAGGACCGCATATGTGGGTAACCCCCCCACCCTCTAGGGAGACCGAATGCAATGGATGTCGAGTGGGTCTAACATAATATTGTGAGAGTCCAGTCCATAGTGGATCCAGCATAACAGTAAGAGTCCAGTCCACAGTGGGGTCAGCAGGAAACCATCCCGAGCGGAGACGGGTCAGCAGCGCAGAGATGTTCCCAACCGATATACAGGCGAGCGGTCCACCCCGGGTCCCGACCCCGGACAGCCAGCACCCCATCCATGGCCACCGGATCTGTGTGTCTCCCCTTCCACAAGGGATAGGGGGGAGCAGAGGAGAAAAGAAAAGAAACGGCAGATCAACTGGTCTAAAAAAGGGGGGGCTATTCAAAGGCTAGAGTATACAAATGAGTTTTGAGATGGGACTTAAATGTTTCTACTGAGGTAGCATCTCTAACTGTTACCGGGAGGGCATTCCATAGTGCTGGAGCCCGAATAGAAAACGCTCTACAGCCCGCAGACTTTTTTTGGGCTCTGGGAATCACTAATAAGCCGGAGTTCTTTGAACGCAGATTTCTTGCCGGGACATATGGTACAATACAATCGGCAAGATAGGCTGGAGCTAGACCGTGTAGTATTTTATACGTAAGTAGTAAAACCTTAAAGTCGCATCTTAAGTGCACAGGAAGCCAGTGCAGGTGAGCCAGTATAGGCGTAAAAATAGTCTTAAAAAATGATTGCAATTGTAGTTGTGAACAAATGTGTTTGTTTTCCACCAGAATACAACCATTCTTTATTTCCTTGATTTAACCTAAGAACACAAACAAAACAAAGGCAAAAAAAAATTCTCCAACTTAAGGGTTCAGTTCAGTTTATTTCGAACATGCATAAGATACAATGTAATGTGCAATTCCAGTTGTTTCACGTCCGAAAAGGAGTCGGAAGAAGCAGAGCTTATTTAATCCTACCCATTTTCAAACCATAGCAATTTTATCAAATTTCCTTGTTCTCTGTAACAGAACAGTGAACAAATAAATAATATACCATAGTAAACAAACACGTATTAAATACATAAATAATCTTTGTCTCAATAAAAAAAAGGGTTCAAGATGTTCATCATAATTCTTGTTCTGTGTACTTTGTGAACACTTGTAGTTTGAACAGTCTCTTAAAGTGAATCATATTGGTGCTTTGTTTGATTTCTTTGGTTAGTCCATTCCATAATTTAATTCCACATACTGATATACTAAAGGTTTTAAGTGTTGGACGAGCATACAAATGTTTTAAATTAGATGTTCCTCTAAGGTTATATTTCTCCTCTTGTTGAGAAGAATTGTTGTACATTCTTGGGTAGCAGGTCATAATTTGCTTTATACATCATTTTAGCTGTTTGCAAATGCACCAAATCGTTGAATTTGAATAATTGTGATTCAATAAATAAAGGGTTTGTATGTTCTCTATATCCAACATTATGTATTATTCTAATTCATCTTTTTTGTAACACAGTTCGTGAACGAAGTGCACACTTGTCGTTGTTTCCCCATATTTCTACACAATAAGCAACTTAAGCAGTACAACCAATTTAAAAACATGTTCATGTTTAATGTTACTCTACTTTGTAGCACATAACTCACATCACATGATTGCAACATTTGCAAAAACTCTGAATGCAGCATCGGGTCCATCGCGATTGCAACATTTCCGACAGTATTGAACGCAGCATTGGGTCCATCCAGGCATCTCACTCCAGTTGTTGAGCCGAGGAGGGCCGACTGACTACGGCGACACACACCGACGGGCTTCGTCGATGTCCTAGGTTAAACGTAACCTCCTGCTTTGGCGCTTCGCTTGGTGTTTCAAGGACTAACGGGTAATATTTTGACGACAATGTTATACCGTATGAGGACGACATGACGTATGTAGCTAACACTAACTGGCTGGGCGCGCATCTAGTTACAGTTCAAACGGACTCGGCGTTGGCCGATGACCCATGGAGGTGTTTGCTTTTTTTTCCGCCATGTCATTCCCAGCCCTTGTTTACACAACTCCCACGAAAAACACGACAAAAATGCCAAGAAAGCAAAACGTCGACTATCAAGTGGAAATACAAAAACTCAACGGCGTAAAACCGGAACTAGCGCTAGCTTAACGATAAAAGTGTCAAGCCTTGCTAGCGTCCGAGTACGTTAGCTCGCGTTAGCATGCACATGTCAACACATTTTAAACCACTACTTGACTTTGCTGGAGTTTAGACTTTTAGGTGTCTTTCTGTTGTTTCCCACCAGAACAGACAACGAGCTAACTGTCAAGTGTTAAAGTTAAAGTCCCAATAATAGTCACACACACTAGGTGTGGTGGAATTTGTCCTCTGCATTCAACCCATGCCCTTGTTCACCCCCGTGGGAGGTGAGGGGAGCAGTGAGAAGCAGCGTGCGCCGCGCTCGGGAATTATTTTTGGTGATTTAACCCCCAATTCCAACCCTTGATGCTGAGTGCCAAGCAGGGAGGCAATGGGTGCCATTTTTTGTAGTCTTTGGTATGACTCGTCCGGGGTTTTGAACTCACAACCTCCCAGTCTCAGGGGCGGACACTCTAACCACAAGGCCACTGAGCAGTGGTTTATTTGCTTATACAATTAAGGGACTGTTCAGGGCGGTATTCCAGAAAGTGAGGTAAGTGAGTCAGTTACCATGTTAACTTGAACTTTAACTGGTCGCTGACAGATGTTCTTTAACAAACCCGTTGTTTTCATGTTTCCTCCCCCTATTATTGTCCAGGACACGTAACAAGAGAGAGTTGTCATGTGATTGAACATAAACAGAACTGTTAAGTAACTATTTTAACTACATACTGGTGTTTGGATTGTTGAAGAAAGTTGTCAGACATGACACGTCTGTTCCCTTTTAACCAGTACATTTTAAAGGGGTAACTGCACTTTTTTTCTAATTCTGCCAAGATTCACATTCCCTTCCCTATGTAGGACAAGAAGACACATGTTTTTGTTTTTTTATGCATTGTATATCTAAAATACGGCTAGTATAAGGTGGCTAACAATGCAGCTAATTGGAGTACACTATCAATTTTTTGAGATTCATTGATTGAGAAGTTTATTGACATCTTAAAGAATTGAATCCATGTAATGCTTTAAAAAGGCAAATGGATGGCACAAAAAGCCAAAAGGCTTGTTTCCATTGTGGTCCATTAAATATTCATCACATTTGATACTTTCAATAATAAAATATATATAACCTGTAACATTGAATTGATAAATTATGTACATATACACAGTATACATGTCAGGTGATTTGAAAAACAATATATACAAAAAATGGAGGGGGGGGGGGGTTTATACACTATGTACATGTGTGCAAAACTGAATGAGAAAATATATATACACTATAACTACAAATAAACCTGTTTGATGCTTCAAAGAGTTGCTGGGGATCCATTTTGGTTCAGATCAGGTAGAGGCTGAGCTGAGCCATGATTTTATGGCAGTTTTAAAATTTAGTAGGGAAGTTCGAATTTTAAGGTTTGTTGCTAGTGCATTCTTTAAAATTCTAACTTTCCTACTAAATTTTAAAACTGCCATAAAATCATGGCTCAGCTCAACCTCTACCTGATCTGAACCAAAATTGATCCCCAGCAACTCTTCGAAGCATCAAACAGGTTTATATGTGGTTATAGTGTACCGTATTTTCCGGAGTATAAGTCGCTCCGGAGTATAAGTCGCACCGGCCGAAAATGCATAATAAAGAAGGAAAAAAACATATATAAGTCGCACTGGAGTATAAGTCACATTTTTTGGGGAAATTTATTTGATAAAACCCAACACCAAAAATAGACATTTGAAAGGCAATTTAAAATAAATAAAGAATAGTGAACAACAGGCTGAATAAGTGTACGTTATATGATTCATAAATAACCAACTGAGAACGTGCCTGGTATGTTAACGTAACATATTATGGTAAGCGTCATTAAAATAACTATAACATATAGAACATGCTATACGTTTACCAAACAATCTGTCACTCCTAATCGCTAAATCCATGAAATCTTGTACGTCTAGTCTCTTACGTGAATGAGCTAAATAACATTATTTGATATTTTACGGTAATGTGTTAATAATTTCACACATAAGTCGCTCCTGAGTATAAGTTGCACCCCCCGGCCAAACTATGAAAAAAACTGCGACTTATAGTCCGAAAAATACGGTATATATATTTCAATCAATCAATCATCAATCAAAGTTCATTTATATAGCCCTAAATCACAAGTGTCTCAAAGGGCTGCACAAGCCACGACGACATCCTCGGCTCAGATCTCACATAAGGGCAAGAAAAAACTCAACCCAATGGTATACAATGAGAAACTTTGGGGCCAGCAGGGGATCATCTTGAGTGGAGACAAGTCAGCAGCGCAGAGACGTCCCCAACTGATGCACAGATGAGTGGTCCACCCTGGGTCCCGACTTTGAGCAGCTAGCGCGTCATCTGTGGTCACATAATAACCTCTCCACGCAGGAAAGGGGGGCAGAGCAGAAAAGAGACGGCAGATCAACTGGTCTAAAAGGGGGTCTATTTAAAGGCTAGTGTATACAAATTAGTTTTAAGATGGGACTTAAATGCTTCTATCGTTTGGATTTTACTGACATCACGTCCGGCTCACGTCCCGACCATAAAATATGCGTGGTGGTCAAGCTAGCTGTGTTCTCAATGTGTACTAGGTGCCATTTAGATTTTCTCAAAGAAAAGAACGCCCTATGTTTGTGTTGTTTCCGGCTTCACAAATCGTTCAAATCGCAAAAGGGATAAATGTTTCCCTCGAGAGGTAATCAAAAAAGATTTTATGAAACGACGAGAGAAGCAGCACACTTGGGACGGCGTAGCTCGGATGGTAAAATCTGCCGTGCTAACAACTTGAGGGTTCCTGGTTCGATCCCAGCTTCTGCAATCCCAGCCACGTTTGTTGTGTCCGTGGGCAAGACACGTCACCCTTGCTCCTGATGGGTCGTGGTTGGGCCTTGCATGGCAGCTTTCGCCATCAGTGTGTGAATGTATGTGTAAATGGGTGAATGTGGAACTAATGTCAAAGGGCTTTGAGTGTCTTGAAGGTATAAAAAGCGCTATGTACTCTCTATTTACCAATCCTATTTAGAGTCTGTGGCGGGTGCTCGAGGGGAATGTCGATGCTCGGAAACCACGCATATTGGACCAGCTGGAACAATTTGCAATTGAAGAATGGCCCAAAGTCCTCAGGAGACGTGTGCCAATCTAGTAAAGAACTACTTTTAAGAGTGTGTTGTCAGTTGTGACTATTAAAAAGACCAGGGGGCTAATCATTTTGGACATCTCATGTTTGCTCTTTCCTTTTTGAAATCGGTGTAGCAATAAAATATTTTAATCAAACTTAGTGGACATTATGTCTTTGTTATTTTGGAAACAAATGCAATACAAACACTTGTTATTAATGATAATTTCCAGAGAGAAATCAAGAGTTGTGTCTAATTTCACAAGGAGGGCTAATAGTTTCGGCCTCAACCGTTGATAGTTGTGCATATTTATGCATACATAACAAAGTGTATGTAAGCAGACAGGGTCACACATTGTAGCATACTGAGAGGCAACATATTAAAGAGATCCTTAGTATGAGTGCACCACTCCAAACCACAGTAACAAACATATTGAATTATTGTGACTAATATAGTCATTTTAAAACTGCCTTTGCTGGGGTAGAGACCACAGGGCTCTAACCAACGACGTAGCCTATTTCAGGATGAAAATCAATTCCCTTTGGGAAGAGAAACAGTAATTGACTTCAGCAGCTAGTCAGCATTTTCAGATCAAATCCATTCAAGCTGACTTTGCATTTAAAAGGAGCTCATTAATAACGTGCCTCCTAAAAGTGCCAGCGCGTACGATGGATGTGTCGTCCAGGTATTCGCATTTTGGAAATTCACGGCCAGCTCCATCCATTGTACATGTTCGTCTTTGTTTATTGTTCTTCGCTGACAGTTAAGCATGCAGTGCCCAGCATCACATGATTAACTGGGTCATGCGTGGAATGACGAGCAGCTGCTCTGAGATGTGGCCCGCGCTGTGGTCTGCAGCTGAGCTGAGGTCCTGTCCCCAAACCCTCAAACTGCATTCATCATACATATTCTGTCTCCCTGTCAACATGCAGAGGCATCATGGCAGAAGCCCACCAGGCTGTGGCCTTCCAGTTCACAGTCACCCCAGAGGGCATTGATCTAAAGCTGTCCCATCAGGCCCTCACCGAGATCTACCGCTCTGGCCTTCGTTCTTGGAAGAAGCGTGTCATTAGGCTTAAGGTGCGTCCATGTTCATTTGTCTTTGGTACGTCATACATTTAATAAGTACGAGAGCATAGCTTTGGGAATTAAGCAACATTGACTTGCAGCAGCATGTGCAGTGAGTTGCTTGATGCCCTCCAGACACATGCCGTATATGGGCGATGTCAGTCAATAAAGAATGTTACATTGGATCTCTATTAGTGATGCTCAATCATACTATCTCTCTCTCTCTCTCTCTCTCTCTCTCTCTCAACAGAACAGTGTGATAACAGGAGTGTATCCCGCCAGCCCCTCCTCTTGGCTTTTTGTCGTCATTGCAATCCTGGCCACCATGTACACTCGCTCCGATCCCTCCATGGGACTTATAGCCAAGATACAAGAGCACCTGCCTGTCAGGTAACTGTTCAGATTCCAAGTGACTTCCCATATTTACTCTAGCGGTTGTAGTTTAGAAATAAGCTAGCTAGAAATCCATTCTGCACCACCGCAAATTACAACTCCCAACAAAAAAACACATTGATTTTTTGCTATCAAGTGTTCCGTTTATGCATGTATAGTGGTCCCACAACTTACTACCAATTGGTTCCACAACCAAGCTCAAAACTTAACACTCATATCTTAAATGAGCTCTACCCATTGAAATCTGTTTAAAACCAGGCTTGCCCCTTTCCAAATACCACCATTTCAAATTGTACCATGCCTTTTATTATATATTAATGTTTGAAAAACATTACAATAGTATATACTACGAGCAACTGCAGTAATTTAATGTAATAATATAGTTCAGTATTTACCTTGGAGTGGGAAGTTTGTAGGTGTCAAATACAGGCTGCTTTTCCGTTGCGTAACAATAGGGATTAGGAAATTGTTTATGTTGCACACGGACGTCTTTGAGTGACGAACCGGAGAGGTCTCAATTTCTCAGTTTAAGTGGTTAAAGATCAGGATTGTGTCGTTCTATGGCTGTGGGTTGTGGGGAAATACTCAACCGGCGGCAGAAATGCAAAATGTGTAACTCAAGTTATGCTCTTAGCTTAAATCTTAACAAAAAGCAGAGTAACCACACATATTTCAAAATATTTGTAAGTTAAGGTACTCGGAAGTTGAGGAACCACTGTACTCTGCAAAACCTGAAACTTAAATAAGGAGAACAGTCCCCTATTATGACAAATTTACCTTTTTATGATGTTTCTAACAGTAGTTTGGTATGAGCACCGAACGTGAAAAAATCTGTACTCTCTTTCACGAGTTTGCTAATTTTTTGAAATAAGAAGTTTTTTTTAAATATGCCCTGTGTAGACACAACATTTTAAAGGATTAAAATAGAAAATGTCCGGCTTCACCACACATTTAAAAAAACTAATAGGTCCGCTACAGACGTTTGAACTATTACCGGTAGTTTGATCATAGTGTTTTTACTTCTGGGAAAAGGACAACCTGGCATGATTTGAGTGTAGTGTTAGCACTGTAGCTATGCTAGTGTTGCAAATGCTTGTGTCCTCCTGTTCCTTCTTTTAAATGTTGTGTTGTATGTAATATATGGCATCTATTACGTTGGACAAATACAGTACAGAGTTGTAGTATGTATGTGAAAAGTGGATGAAGTTCACAATAGCACTTCTTGGAAAGAGCTCATTAGCATTAAAGCGACAAACACAAAATGCTGTTCTCCCAGTAGGGCTTACTCAAAGCACTTTTAAACTGTCTACATTCCAACAACAATGCTACATTATTGTGGGACCTTTGAGACTTGATTAAACTTGCTAAAAGATTGTATCACATGGGACCTTTTTAAAGTGATTCTGAAAAACCTTGTAAACTACTAATCTTCAATGTGACACTTACACATTGCCTCAAACCCTCTAGCCAGTCTATGAGCACCCAGTGTCAGGCGGTGCTGTCAGCAGTGCTCTTCAGCACATTACTTTGGCTCCTGCTCATCTTCACCATGCGCCTGTGCCTCAAGCAGCTCCTGTCCTACCACCGCTGGATCTTCGAGCAGCACGGCAAGATGTCCAACACCACCAAAGTCTGGGTGGTCAGTGCTTAGTTTCTTGCCTCGTCATGTTAGCTGTCATTTTGAATCACTGTATTTTAGGAGTGTTTTTATTAACAAATGCTTGTGTCTATGTGCCAGGCACTGGTGCGTATCTTCTCTGGCCGAAAGCCTCTACTCTACAGTTACCAGGGCTCACTGCCAAACCTGCCTTTACCCACCACCAAGGACACGGTCAAAAGGGTATGTTGTGAAGCAGAGGAAATGACAACAAACTAAATGCTTCATTTAAGACCCATCTGTCTAATCGGTTTATTCTACTCTGTGTCTCTCTTTCCTGTTCAGTATCTGGAGTCAGTGCGTCCGCTCATGGATGACGCGGAGTATGAACGGATGACTAAGCTGGCTGGCGAGTTTGAGAGCCGCCTGGGCAATCGACTTCAGTGGTACCTCAAACTCAAATGTCTGTGGGCTGCCAACTATGTAAGTGGCCTTATTTCCTCTTCTTCCAAAAAAGCCACTTTAACATTCAATTGGAAATGTCATTAACAATGTACACCTTTGAAAGTTTCTGTGCTTTGCATTATTTATGCTGAATAAGCATGCAAAGGCTGCATCACAAGCTTTCTCATTGGCATGTTTTTTTAATAGGTTAGTGACTGGTGGGAAGAATATGTCTACTTGCGAGGACGGAGCCCGATAATGGTCAACAGTAACTACTATGGCATGGTATTGGACTTTTTATATGGATTTCCACTTAATATTGCACATCATATTCTTATATTGTGGTTTTGTAACTCTCAAGGAAGATTATTTTTTTTAATTATCTGCTAATTTATACAGTAGTTGTGTCTCTGTAGTGCCTGCCCAACCATCTAGGGGGGGATTATAAAATCAAATGTGTCTCTAAGTGAGTTATTCAGATGATGGCCCTATTGTGCCCTTAATTGCTCATTTGTGTGTAAGACTGCCCTCACAACTAGTTTCTCTGCACATGACTTGGAAGGTCCATAAGCAAATACCCTCCCTTGTCTTATGTGTCTGCGACTACATGTAACCACTATCACATTAAAGCCATAAACTGAACAGCTGCAATGTAGTTAGATGAGAGCAGTGGCCTTCTAAACAGACCTGTTCAGAACAGCTGGTTTTGAGGTGGTTTTAATTGTGCTGTAATGTTTGATCCATGGGGATATTTTAGTTAAATCATGTTACAGAAATGTTAAGACGGCTAAGAACTGTTTTATTCTGTGAAAATATCAGTTTTTAACATTGTCAATTTATGAATGTATTTGAATTTATGTAAAACTGTTTTGTTTATTTTGTTGACCATTGACCGAAGAAAAATAATAAACTAAACTAAGTTTTCTTTAATTCCATTTTTAAATACAAGTGTGGATTTTCACACTAACGTCCTGTCTCTGTGTCTTCTGTCCCGCAGGACTTCCTGTATGTGACCCCGACACCTATACAGGCAGCCCGTGCAGGCAACACCATCCACGCATTCTTCCTATACCGCCGCAAACTCAACAGAGAAGAGCTTAAACCTGTGAGTTTGGCTACTGTTGCTCTAGCAACAAGCATCACACCAGCCCAAACTGTGATCCTTTGCAAAATGTACATTGGCTTATGTGATATCCATCAGTCTGGTGGCCACTTTTTTTGCATGTACTATACATTTCCATTGTTTGAATGTGGTGATATGTACGTGAAGACCCTCATGTTCTCTTATCATGTTGTCTCTCATCCACCTCCCTTTGTCTATTTGCTTGACTCAATGTTTCCTCCATTCTTCCTTTTGCCTTTGTGTCCCTTTCCATTGACCCTCAGAGTCGTATACCCGGCACTGTCATTCCTCTGTGTGCGGCTCAGTGTGAGAGGATGTTCAACACCACACGCACTCCTGGAGAGGAGACGGGTAAAGAGACTGACATGAACACACACACACACAAACACGCACACACTATGTCAACATCCCCTCAAAGTGGCCTCTTGTCCAGATGTATGATACGGAATGTTAGGATCTAAATACAACTATTCCTCATCTGTGTTGGCAATAAAAGTTGTGTGTGAGTTGGTGTTACAATGTCTGCTGCGCAGCCCACCCTCTCATCCTTCACCTATCACCTTTTGTCCTGATGAGCTCTGTGTGGTTTTGTAGGCTGGTCTCTAATGACAGTTTTTTATCTGCCCACACATCATCTCTCTCACCTTCATTTCCTTATTCCATCGTTTTGGTTTCCTCTCTTTTCGCGACTGCCGTTGCTGCGGTCCCTGCTTCTTTTTCTTCCGCTTCTTTTTCTTCCTCTTCCTACTCAGTGGTTGTTGAGGTCCGCAGTTCCTTGCTGCTCCTATCAGTTTGAGAGGATGTTTGACACTTGTCGAATCCCAGGAAGACTTGCAGGTAGTAATTATCATATATTTTTAAAAATTTAACTTTACCTTATTTTAACCTTCTAAAATGTAAAACATAACCAGTCAATAACAGCAATATGAATGTGTGATTTTAGTGTACTGATAAAATTGAACCACACGTTGTTTTTCGTTTATCACTCTTTGTAATTTCCGACAAAAAGCACAAATCTCCTTCCATTCAACCCGCACCATTCAAACCCCGATGTAGTGTTTTGTCGTATACAGTAGTATTTTACAAAAGTGAGTACACTCCTCACATTTCAGCAAATATTTTACCTTTATTTCAGTGGTCAGCAGACAACTTCTGCAGCAGTACAGATTGACTGTTGACTGAAAATAATAAAATATAATAAAAAATAGCTTGGCAAAACTATATTGTCCCAAGTGTGTGAGTGTGAATGTTATGTCTATTTGTGTTGGCCCTGGGATGAGGTGGCGACTTGTCCAGGGTGTACCCTGCCTTCCGCCCGAGTGCAGCTGGGATAGGCTCCAGCCCCCCGCGAACTCGAGGAAGACAAGCGGTAGAAAATGGATGGATTAAATAGAAGATAGTTTAAATAGCTGTTAATATTTAGATCTGAAAAAATACTTAGCCACACCATCACCTTCACCTTTTGGCTTCCTTAGCAATGCACTTATCAACTTGTAGGTGAAAAAAGGTTTCCCGAGAGAGTGTCATGTTTTGCTTCAGAATTTCAAAGTACATGTTGAAATTACCTTTAATAAACCACAGCTCCATAGTATATGTACAGACCATATTTAGACCATAATGTCTGTGTTAACATTTTCAGTGCATAGTAAATCTATACTAAAATACAATCTTTACACCGACTACTGTAAATTATGTACGAGTTTCCATTCTATGGTATTGTCCCTTCAAAACGTATATTGTTAAAAAAAAATATGAGGGGTGTACTGGGTTTCGTCGCCATTTTGCGGTTAAGTTAAAGTACCACTGAGTACATTGAGATTCGATTACCCATTTAAGTTTTCATGGTAAAAAATGTGTAGGTTTTGAAGAGTGTATTCTGTAGGGGCGTCAAAAAAAAAGATTTTCAAAATTCAATCGATTCCTATTTGTAACGATTCTTAATCGATTATAAAATATTTTAAAAATCAATAAAAATATGTGTATATATATATAAACTTCTTTTTTTCCCCCTCCAATCTGTCCTGTCCAGCCACTCAGGCAAATCATATTGTTGATGTAGATGCCCATGTACAGATTTACTTCAGAAAAGAGAAGTGTTTCTCTTGTGTCCTTATTTACAAAACTTTTTTTCGCCAAAAAAACTGACTTGCTTCTTCAGCAGCACAATTCTGGTGCTGTAGTTGTAGGAGATGTCTCAAAACGTCATCAGGAGTCCCGACAAAACCCGAAAATGGCAGAAAATGCATATTTTACGAAAAAAATGTTGAGCTAAAATGTTGTAAGTGGGGACCCGGTATATTTGACTTTATTCAAGGTTTGGGAAACATTTTATTAAACAAAACTAGTTTTCTTTTAAGTAATATACAGAAATTTATCAGAGCTGTTTATCAATTTTGAAGCGATGTCGTTAATCAGACAACTGGCATCCAATGTTATTTTTTAAAAAAAGTATAGATTTTGAATTAAGAATCGATTCTAAATCAAATCGTTACCCCCAAGAATTGAGTCTGATCGAATTGTGTGGTGCCTAAAGATTCACAGCCCTAGTATTAAGTGTTTTAAGAGCAAAAGGAGTGTTTATAAGAGTGTAAATGCTGTGTGGAGGGATTATATAGACTTACATGCATACAATGTTCATTAAAGTCATAAAATTAGTTTTGCAGAAATTCACTTAATCGGGGTCTGGAGCATAACGCCTGTGATAATCAAAAACAAGGTAACACTGTATTCACTTTTGTGAGTTACTGTATGCCTTTAGCGTTGGGAAGTTCCAGTGTCCTTCACGTTTCCATTTTGTTCAAGTGAATGCAGGCGAGGGAAGTTCCTCATGAATTAAAATCTTGGTTGTGGCTTTGGCACATTGCAGCTGTTCCTGTGAGATCATGTACGTTCACAAATAGTCGTGTGTTGAATCAAGCCAGCCGTGTGGAATGCGGCCCCGAATAAATGATGATGCGGATACAAAAAAAGCGACACTAAAATGCTGAAATAAATCTAAAACAAGGCTTCAGATACTCCTACAAGCTATTGTACATACTGTATTTTACATGTATTGTCCAAAACAATCTGACTTTTATCAACGTCCCGTTTGTCCTTGGCCTCTTGAAGACACTGTTCAGCACTGGCAGGACAGCGACTATGTGGCTGTATACCACAGAGGACGCTACTTTCGGCTCAGGTTGTACCAGGCTGGTAGACTCCTGTCCCCCAGGGAGATTGAATTCCAGATTCAGAGGATCCTCGATGACCCTTCCTCTCCCTGCCCTGGAGAAGCTAAACTTGGTGCTCTTACTGCCGGCGAAAGGTGTGTATGACACATGGTCATGTTGTTGTTTTTTTTTTTTTTATTCAAAAGAGATGTAAAGCAAAGTCGTCATGCTTGCTTTTGCCTAGAATTCCATGGGCTCAAGCCAGGAGCAAGTACTTCAGCTGCGGAATCAACAAGCGCTCACTTGACTGTATTGAGAAAGCTGCGTTTTTCGTGACCCTAGATGACGACGAGCAAGGCATGATGGGGGATGACTCATCTGCGAGTCTAGACCGCTATGCAAAGTGTTTGTTGCATGGGAAGTGTTATGACAGGTAATTGTCGCTCAAATCTGCATTGGCAGCGTTTATTATGTACTTTCCGCTGCCTACATCTAATTGCCGTCCTTTGTGTCTCTCCCTCAGGTGGTTTGATAAGTCTTTCTCAGTGGTCTACTTCAAGAACGGTAAGAATGGCATCAATGCGGAGCACTCGTGGGCCGACGCACCAGTGATAGCGCACCTGTGGGAGGTGAGGATGACGACCCAAAAGCCCAAAATGACAAATGTTGAAAACAATTCAATTAAAAAGGAAGTACATTTTTTGTTGGAATGTTGCCTATCGTTCACGATCATGAAAGACAAGATGACAGATGTAATTTTTTTAATGTATTTTAACTCGTAAATAAAAGTCAGCTTACAATGGAGCCAATGGAAGGTCCTCTATTTGCCCATAAAACCCAATAAATATCCATCAATAAAACGGCAACAATACTTCATTTACATTTCGTGACTTTGATATTAACCAATTATTAGTGATGTCATTACAAGCGCTAATGAAAACAAACTATTTATAGCAGCACTGTGATCACTACCTTATTGCTGCAATGTTGACATCAGCATTTCTCACGTCGGTGCTCGTGAAAGTTTATTCTCTATCATAAATAATGCCTCTCACTTGGATAGTAGAAGAATGAGGACGTAATCAGACAAGTTGGTGCACTTAGACAGCTAATTTAGACCCAGTAATGGGGAGAAAGACAAAAATACGCTTGGTTCCAGCCCCCTTTTCTTCGCGAGGATTATGAGTTATTCTTCATCTAAACGACGCTATAACAAGATTCTTATCAGTCAGCATCCTAATGACAGCAGATATTTTACAGTAAGTGATGTTTTATTGTGTTCATTGGCTCTCATGAAGTCTGCAGTGAGTAGTAATCAGTGATGTTGTTGAAAGAAAAAGCGAACGTCATGATGCGTTTTTAAGATTAATGTGCCACGTATGTGTAAAATGAGCAAAATGGGTAAATATTAAATGTTATTATAAATGTGCCTGTTACTACATTAATATATTTACAGCATGTACTGTATATAAAACCTTAATGGAGGTGTTTGGATGTTTTTTAAGGGCTTTTTAAGCAGAATAGAGCAACTCCCTTTGGTTACCTTGTAAGCGGACTTTTGATTGCATTTTTACACTATTTAGGATGCATAAAAAAGAAAACCATTTGTTCTTGTTTTACATAAGAATTGTGAATGACAGGCTCCAATTCCAAAGAAAAATGCCTTTCCCCTATAACTGTTTACTGTCTCTACAGTACGTCCAGGCCACTGACTGTTTCCAGCTGGGCTACAATAAAGAGGGTCACTGCAAAGGAGACGTGGATCCATCTCTTGCACGACCTCAGAAGCTCAACTGGGAAATCCCTCCAGAGGTTAGTAGGTTAAATAGCTGAAGCTTCTGGATGGTTAGATTGTTTTTCCTAAAATGTGCTTGAATTTGATGCTGTCTGTGTGTTAGTGCGAGCAGCAGATCTCTCGCTCCCTGGCTGTGGCCCAAGCCTTAGCAGACGACGTAGACTTCCATGTGATATCCTTCCGAGACTTTGGTAAGGGAAAGATCAAGAAGTGCAGAGTCAGTCCAGATGCGTTCATTCAGGTGGCTCTTCAGTTGGCCTACTTTAGGGTGAGGTGCATCCATGTGCTACTGTACTGTATATTAGGTGATCTGGTACCTAACTATCTACTTGACTTTTGATTTGCTGCTGCAGAATCGGAAGACATTTTGCCTCACCTATGAGGCCTCCATGACCCGTCTATTCAGAGAAGGCAGGACCGAGACGGTTCGGTCCTGCACCAATGAGAGCAGTACCTTTGTCAGAGCGCTAGTGGGTGGAGAAGTAAGAAAACCTTTGTCCTCTTTTGCCTCTCAACTGTTGGTAGTGTGCACAACAACCTCTACAGTATGAGCCAAGGAGACCTGTCACTTATATTTACTTTAACTATAAACTGTACTTCCCTCCACTAGTCCGCAGAAGTCTGCAGGCATTTGTTCCGCGCTGCTTCAGAGAAGCACCAGCTTCTTTACCGCATGGCAATGACCGGCGCTGGCATCGACAGACACCTCTTTTGCCTCTATGTCGTGTCCCAGTACCTTGGAGTGGAGTCACCGTTCCTTAAAGAGGTTTTTTGCGAATCCCCTATTCAATGATCAGTTTTTAGTCTCCATATTTGACTCAGCGATTCTTGTTTCAGGTTCTGTCAGAGCCATGGAGGCTGTCCACCAGTCAAACATCCGTCCAGCAGGTAGAGCTGTTTGACCTAGTGAACCATCCTGAGTACATTTCCTGTGGAGGAGGCTTTGGGCCGGTCAGTGTTGCTTTCCCTCACACAATAAATCTTAATAGCTCTCTAAAATATCCTCACTCTTGTCCCGGATCACAATCTTTTTTCTCAAAGTCTGCAGTTAGTCTTTTAATAATGTTTTTTTTCACTGAGTCAATCTTTCAAAACTACTTCAGCCTGAAATATACGGTACATATCAATTACTAATTATGTTTTGGGTATTTTAAGCTGTTAAAGGCCAATATGCTTACATAGTACCATAGTTTTATTATTGAAAAAACTAAAATTATGATCTCGCATCAATAAGGGGAAACACTTCATTTGGGTAGCAAGGCAAGTAATAATTATTTAAATAATCAACGCGATTCATTAGCGGTAAGAACCTTTGGCCACCTCACGATTCAATTACGATACAGGAGCTACGATTCCATTAAAAATCGATTATTGATGCATCTTTAATTTATATATATTGATGCAGTTTTACATTTATTTTCGTTTCACTAAATAAGCAGTTACAAATTGCACCTTTTAAAAACAGTGTATTTAGTACATTTGTAATAAGAAATTCCCATCACATTTATTAAATTAATGAAAATGTGTGCAAAACTGGAACATAAGTGCCCTATAATAAAGGAGCTGGCCGGATCTGTCGGTGAGGTGGCTCGCTGCAGTCAGACACATTTTAGAACGGTCTGCATTACTTTATATACAATAAATAAATCAATTATTGACGTTTACTAATAGATTATATAATCGTCCATGTCCGAATTACGATGCATCTGAAAATCGATTATTTCCCCCACCTCTACTCGTCAACTGTCTTGGCGATTAGTCGGATTATGAAGCGTACATATTCAGTGGCTATGATTTAGCTTGACATAGATTTACGAATGTGCTCACAATAAAGATGAACTACTTTTAGAATTTTTCTTTCGTACCGTTACTATGATGTTAATTAGGCTGTTATAAAAATAATTACACAATTGAACAATGGTCCATTTTGAAAGGAACGGCAGGCAAAGTGCTGATAAAAATCTTCCTCAAACTGAAAAGAGCATTTTGTGATGATGTTTTGTTTAGAAAGCTGTACACATAGTTAGATGAAAGTTTAACTGGCGTACTTGGGCTAAAAAAGCTTGTTAGCTAGCAAGCTAACAAGCTAACTATCTTACTGAGAAGAGTCGTAGACCGCATCCTCCAGTTGTTCGACATGCCTGCTCTTTAAATTCTCCCTTATCACAGATGTACTGCCATGAAAAATCAATGT
This sequence comes from Nerophis lumbriciformis, assembly GCF_033978685.3. Classification (NCBI taxonomy): domain Eukaryota; kingdom Metazoa; phylum Chordata; class Actinopteri; order Syngnathiformes; family Syngnathidae; genus Nerophis; species Nerophis lumbriciformis. Next base: position 1,395,281 of record NC_084558.2, on the reverse strand, counting down.
CAGTTTGGCAATTTCAGTAAGTTGTTTGTATCTTCATTGTGTTTAGTTTTCACTCGCGGTGATGTATCAATCCAATCCAATCCACTTTATTTATATAGCACATTTAAACAACAAAATGTTTCCAAAGTGCTGCACAACAATATTAAACACAATTAAAAACAATATACAATAAATATGATTAAAAACAATTTCAAAGGGTAAAACCAATTAAAACAGTAAAAAGAAAGCAAAATGTTAAAAACACAGAGGACAACAGAGGACCACACAACTCACGTAGTGTTAAAAGCCAGAGAATAAAAGTGGGTCTTAAGACCAGACTTAAAACACTCCACTGTGGGAGCAGTTCGAACATGGAGGGGCAGAGTGTTCCAGAGCTTAGGGCCGACCACAGAGAAGGCCCTGTCTCCCCTGGTTTTAAGTCTCGTCTTGGACACCACGAGCTGGAGCTGGCTCTCGGACCTCAGAGCGCGCGCAGGATTGTAAGTTTGGATGAGGTCCGAGATATACTGAGGTGCCAGTCCATGTAAAGCTTTAAAAACAAACAGCAATGTTTTCAAATCAATTCTAAAATGAACAGGGAGCCAGTGCAAACACTCAAGGATTGGGGTTATATGCTGGCGTCTCCTGGCCCCTGTTAAAAGTCGTGCTGCCGCATTCTGGACTAACTGCAACCGACAATGTAGGCCTTTGTCGACAAATTCTTGCACCCTTGCAGAAAACTGTTACATTTTGGTGCATTTAACGCCACCGGGTGACAATTCTGAAAATGAAAAATACAAAGCTGGTGCAGTACATCTCTGTCTATTCTCGACCCTATATATTTGCAGATTATTGTCTTTGCCCTAAAAAAAAAAATAAAAAAAATTGGCAACTTGAATAGAAAGTGGTTTGAAGGCGCTATCGACAAAGTTAAAAAGGGGCTGCTGGTATGAATCCAACAGAGGTATCTGTCTCACTAGTCAATGCACTCAACACTTTCCAGCAGGAAGAATAATGTTTGGCAAAACATGATGTTGTGTAATTGTCCTTGTCAAAGTTTAAAACTGAATTCAAAATGTGTTTAGAATATCAACAATTTACATTTTTAGGGCGTATTGGGTGTGTGTCTTATTTTTTGGGCCGTTTGCACGGGATCTGAGAATGTAACCTCAATAAATAGACCACTAGTTCATGTTATGGTAAATGTGGACTCCAAAATGGCCTTTTCAAAGGTTTTATGAAATTTTGCTGCAAGCTTTGAAGAGGAAAATGTAAGAATGTCTGGTGGCCAATTATGAATCTTTAAAGTAGTCAAAATGTAAATCTTAACATGTTGGATTGTGTAGGTTATGTTGGCATAAATGCAGGATACAAAAGGGCCCTTTCAAAAATGTACGTGTGGGTATTTGTTTTGTAATTTGTAACAAATGTGTGGGTTTTTTGTGTAGCCATTACATTTTAGACAAGGAATACTGTATGTAACAATTCTAAAATTTAAAAATAAGTTGAATTCTCTTAAAAATGTCACAAGTATTCATTAACAGCAGCCAAAATGTCTGTAAAGAAAAACAGCTGATTGACACAAAATGTCTCTGTGAGGGTCTCTTAAGGGTTAAGATTTCAGTCATGTTGTGGTTAGTTATGAGTTGTTTATTGGTCTTTTAGGTGGCTGATGATGGTTATGGGGTGTCTTACTACATTTTGGGTGACAATCTGATCAACTTCCACATCTCCTGCAAGCACTCGTGCCCCGACACTGTGAGTTCACCACTTGCCATGACATGCACGTACTGTAGATAGTAAAATACCTCCACTTTATTTGTTTGGGTTTTTTTTCCTTCAAGGATGCTCATGAGTTTGGCTTTCACATCAAAAAAGCCTTGCACGACTTGCTGGAGCTGATGTGCCCGGACCAGAGAGAGCCCAGCAAAACTGAAGAGAGTCGACCTGAATTCAAGAAAAACCTTTAGTTCGAGGAGAAGAGAAATGGGATGCTGAAGGGAAAGTGTTTTTCTACACTTGCTGATGGAGGAAAGCCTGGACATGTTCTCATGTAGAGGGAGTGGGTAACAAACAAATAACAAACTTAACCGGCCTGTTGAGAAGGGACAGTTCAGTTGGGCACAAGTGAGCTGATGTTTTTATTACATCTGTAATTATATAGTATGGTAAGGTCCACAGAATAATAACAATGCTTTCATTTCAGTCGGGGATAATAATTTCCTTATTTGAAGCCAGTTATTTGAAGTTATTTTCTTAAAATAAACAATACTTGGATTTTAGTTTCGTACCGGGGCATGTTTATGTTTTGTTGCTACTTAAAGCTTTGACTATTTGTGCTTCTGTTTGCCTGGAAATGGTGTCATTGTGTTGTAACTCTGATGGCAACAGGCACCTAAAACATTCCTTTTTTTTTTTTGCTTCGTACTATGCTGAAATGTGGCTCTTTTATTTTTAAAAGCATTCAGGTTTTTTCATCAGGCACTTAAATCACTCCATTTCACCCATATATGAATATGTTTTGTAATGATTTTTTTTTTTAATTCTCTGCAATTATAAGCATCAAAACAATGCAACGTATATTTTTAAACATGTGCAGGCCTAAAGGATTATTAATGTAAACCGTTTGTTTGAAATGTAGGTGTGTTACCATGGAAACAGAAAGCTCCTTGATTGACTTAGTTTTGTGTTCATATTGCTATTGTCTGACTTTTTATGCAATTACAAATTAACATAAAGATGTTGTGTAAGAAACAAGTTGATTTGACTGCTTTTTGTTTTGTTTTTGTGTGGTTTGTGACCCTAGTGCTTATTGGGATTGTGTGTGGGGGGGGGAAGGTTCATTTGTTCTGAGTTGTCGCCACCTGTCTTTTTCCTTTTTTTGTCTTCTTATTTCAGCTGTGAGCTCAGTATCGAGGCCCATCCTGGTACGTGAGCCGCTCTGCCAGACTCTGGTGGGGGGGGTTGGGGCTTCAGCTCCCAAAAGCCGTCAATAATCCACATGCTCATTTTTATTCCACGACCCCTTCTTGTCATCCCGCCGCCGGATCCTTTTATAAAAGAGCTGTACCTCAGCCAGACTGCACATTACGCGTCGTCATCCCTCCGGATAACTGGTATGTACGATATTCTCTTGCCTTTATCCACCATTATGTAGAACTTTTTACCATTTTCTGCTTCACCTTGTTAAAATCTCCATTCACGGTTGCAATGCTTACCATGGTTAGCTTCCTATTGTCCAGTTGAATCCATCCATTTTCTACCGCCTGTCCCTTCAAAAGCAGCAAATAGGAGTGTGAAAATTTTGCTTGGATCAGTAAAGGCCTCTGATGGATGTTAATGGTTGACCCCTGTTTGCTCACACTTTCCCTGATAAAGGTTAAATTATCTTAAGAGGAATGTGCCATCATAAAGACCTATAATACTATCTATATCACAAACACCTAACATGTAAATGAATTTCCCTGCCAAATCCCTCGTCTATTTATCTTGTGATGTTTATTCATGCTGACATGCACTGATTATGTATCAGAGTTGGCCAATGGAATTATGACATCCTTTATCCATAATATTAAGGCACCAAAGTCCCTATTTATTTACCACTACTATCAACATCTGTTGGCAAAGCATTAAGTAAATCAGGACAATAATACGTCACAATGAGCACTGTCCCTATTTTCTGGAGATGACAGTATTTGTACCCTTTTACTTGATCTAAAGTCACCAAAACGTGTATGATGTAGTTCACTATTGCGAGTCATTACAATGTCAAACGTTAACCTTATATTGGAAATTATTGTAGTATATTGCTATAGTTGTTGTGCTAAAGTGAGTTAACATCATATTCGTAATTTTCACAAATGTGATACCAAAAAATAGTAGCACAGTATATTATTTCCCTTTTTTCCCCAAAAAATGATTGTGTATATTACAATCTGCAAATCAGTTGTACATTGTGTCATATCATGCTATAAGTCAGGGGTGTCAAACTCGTTTTAGTTTACGGCCACATGCTGTTAGGGCCGCTTGTCACAGTGTATTTATATACATACAGTTTAATGTATAATCCATCCATTTTCTACCGCTTGTCGCCACATGATATTATTACACAATTCCCTATGTATTTGATTATTTTTTTAAATTATGTACAAATTGACGAAACAATTTACTTTGAAACTAATTCAGGATAACGTGGATATTTTTATTTTAACAAAATATATTTGGAATATACTGTATATTATGTTTTTTGCATGATCAGATATTATTTAAGTTTAAAAGACATGCAGTGCAATAAAAATGTTTCTGTTACAATTGAAAGAATGATAGAATTAATAAGAAGAATGAAGTGCTTTATTGACGCATATTAGTTTTTCTGAAGTTCCTTTTTTTTATTTCCAGACTTTCACGGGCCACAAAAAATTATGTTGGTGGCTGAATCTGTCCCTCAGGCCTTGACTTTGATGCTAGTGCTTTAAAAAATGTTTTACAAGTCAATTATTGCAATACAATACTAAACTTTTTTTTTTAAATTAGCCATTAAAAATAATTTATTTAAAAATAATTATGAAATTATTTTATTCACCATAATAATGACAATCTACAGAGATTTTTTAAATTTAAATTAAGTAAATTATTTTAATAAATTGTATTTTCTTTTTTTACATTTCTGTCACTAAATATAGTTCCTTAAAAAGAATAAATGCATACCTTTAACAGAAAACTGACCTTTATCAGAGGGCATATTTTTGGATTGGACCTCATTACACTGCTCAGGTGTGCTTAGAGTTGTGCATAACCGTGTGTTGTGTATCTGAGCGATGCCCCTCAAGTGGGCCCAAATGCATGTAGATTAGATGGCAATAAGAGAGCTGGCTGGTGTTAATAGCTGCAAGCCGAATGCTTTAAGCTCTCCATCCCACGTCCTTTGGAGTAAATCAAATTAAACAGAAGAATGATTGGCCGCGTAATACCTCGCTCTTATCCAGGGTGACATGACTCAACTGCAACCTCTTCTATTCCCAGATCATTAACAACAAATGGTCTTTGTTTGAATCTGTTGTCTTTCAACAAAAGATCTGCATTTGTTTCTATTTTACAACACTATAATGCCTACTTTTTTGCTGTTTTAGTGTCACAATGTCAGATTTGGAAGACCATGGGTGAGTAAGTTATTAAACATTCTAATAATTCACTGTTCCACTTTTAAACACACATTTGCAACATTTTATTCCAATTATTTCCTTTTCCAGAATTCACCAGGAGGGTAAGGAACTTCGCTTTGAATCAATTTGTGCTGTTCATTCGGGATCACTGTCACTTTTTGTGCAAGTGGCCTTGTGATTAGAGTGTCCGCCCTGAGACTAGAAGCTTGTGAGTTCAAACCCCGGCCGAGTCATACCAAAGACTATAAAAATGGGACCCATTACCTCCCTGCTTGGCACTTAGCATCAAGGGTTGGAATTGGGCGTTAAATCACCAAAATGATTCCCGAGCGCGGCCACTGCTGTTGCTCACTGCTCCCCTCACCTCCCAGGGGAACAAGATGATGGGTCAAATGCAGAAAGTAATTTCACCACACCTAGTGTGTGTGTCACTATCAGTGGTACTTTAACATTAACTTTTTTTCACTTTTCAGATGAAGATGAGGAACAAGGAGAAGGAGGTCAGCATCTTAAACACAACATAACTTATTTTATCTGTGAAAATGATACTGACTCATATCCTTTTCTGTTGAAGGAGAACGACCCAAACACAAGTGAGTACACCTATTGCGCATCACAATTTATTACTATTAACAGCCCATAATATCATCGGACAGCAAAGAATCTGTCTTTACAAAGATTGACAAGCTACAATTTTAATAATAATACAAATGACTTATCTTTATTATTGTGGTCAAATTTGCAGTAAATGTGCACAGCATAATACTTAGACTTCATTTTTGGCTTTCTTTTTTAATTATTCAGGAGGGGGGAAAATTATTAATGATATTTTAATCAAAAAATATTGTTAATAGTGAATAGTATTTCATTTAAACAGCTCATAGCAGATGTTATATACTGAGGAACAGCTTTATTATTATAAAGTTGGTATATATATTTTTTTTACATATTTATTTACACATATTTTCATTTTTACAAAATCAATATAGTTAGTATTAAATTAGTTAAACAACATGTTAAACTTAATTTAAACACTAGCAAATGCAGGTGTAAATATGCTATTTTTTTTTTTTAAATAGCTCATAATTACTGTACAATTATAAATTATGGAATTGTTTTTTCACCTTATATAGTACACAAACATTTTATTTAAAGGTTTTATTTTACTAAATAGCGAAAACATATATATATTAGAAATATAATTCATTTGTATTGGTATTAATACTAAATTATTTTTATGTTTTTACAGCATTTTTAAATAACCAATGCAGATGCAGAATAATACATATTCGGAAACGTGTGATAATATAATAAATATAATTATTGTGCCTTTTTTACATCTTAAAAAGTTTAGCATCATTGAATTCGAATTAATAGTTGTTTTTGTAATCAAATAGGGAAACCAAAATATGAGACACAACTATGAATATGCAATTCATGTTATTGTTCATAATTATATTAAATTCTATTGATAAGTACAGACCTAACTGCTTGGCATCTCTTGCCTGTCGCACCTCCTCCAGTGCACTTTGAGGTCAGCTGCAGGGTCGTCTGCTGGTGCCACCGTTCACTGATGTTTCGCCCCCAAGCCAGGACACCTCGCGTGGGGGGGCAGTGGCTAAGCGGGGATGTCTCCCCGCCCCACTCCCTGCAACTGACCTCAATGGGGTGTTGAACCCAAGATAATGCCTGTGTAAAAATAACATTGTTAATTTAAGTTACTAATATTGACATATTAACATAACATAAAAGTATGGATATATACAGTAACTAGAATAAATATTATCATTGTCTCAAACCTCTCCAAGTGTAAGTATCAATCTGATGAGTCATGTTATTTGACAGGCCGGTGGTCACACAGATCGCTGCCCCGAAGATCCCTGAGGGAGAGAGGGTTGATTTTGATGTATGTTCCCTATTTTTATTATACGCACACAAAAATGTTATTATTGATTAAGGAATAGGCTGATTTGTTGTCTTCATTGTTTTTTCTTGACAGGATATCCACAGGAAGAGGATGGAGAAAGATCTTCTGGAGCTCCAAACCCTGATTGACGTCCACTTTGAGCAGAGGAAGAAAGAGGAGGAGGAGTTGATCGGGCTCAAAGACAGAATTGTAATAATTTTTCCTACATAGTTGATGAAATATGTGTGGACGATGGAGGATGAATCGCTCATCAGTTTTCCTCAGGAGAGTCGCCGAGCGGAAAGAGCCGAGCAGCAGCGTGTGAGAGCGGAAAAGGAGCGGTTCAGACAGACAAGGATCGCGGTGATTAACAACGATGACTTTGACATGCTGCCTGGACCACATTTTCACAATGACGTCTGCAGGAGGAAAGGCAGAGGAAGGAGGAGGAGGAGGCCAAGAAGAGGGCAGAGGACGACGCCAAAAAGAAGATGGTGCTCTCCAACATGGGGGCTCACTTTGGAGGATTCTTGGCTAAGGTCAGTAGTATTTAGTATTTATAGTACTCCTTAATGTCCATTTGGATGTATGTAATGTGTACACTTGTGTGATGGCTGCAGGTAGAACAGAAGAGGGGCAAGAAGCAAACTGCCAGGGAGATCAAGAAGAAAACACTAGCTGAGAGGAAGATGCCGCTTGGTATCGACAATCTACGGGAAGATGGCTTGAGGTCACTTTCAATCATATCACCCATCACTAACTGTCTTCTTATTAAAAGTTTTGAGCCACTCCGCTTCATTAGTTTTTCCAATTCCCACTACTGTAAGTGTATTAGCCAGGCGTCCCAATAGTTTTGTCCATTCAGTTACTCAAAAACTTCATAAGAAACACATGATGTATATCTGTCAGATGGTGCAGGTGTATGTGGATTAGGTCCGTGACAAATGCAACTCTTCTGTTTAGAAAGAGAGCCGGGGAGATGTGGGAGTGGATCTACCAGCTGGAGTCTGAGAAATTTGAACTGTCTGAGAAGATGAAGAGGCAGAAGTATGAGGTAATCCCTTCAGAGACCACTTTTGACCTACGGTAATCTCATTTTTTATTCATGTACTGTATGTAGTATCTCAAAAAAGTGAGTACACACCTCCCATTTAATTATTTTATGACTCGGTTTTTGGAATGTGTTCCAAAATGTCTGACAACAACCAGCTTGAAAAACTAAATATTTTATTTCCACAAGAAATCATTCCATTCAGGGCTTTTCAACATTTCCCTGGCCAAAGACCCACAAACAACTATATCAATTAATTATATTTTGTGTACATTTGTGTTTTGAATTAAACTGGTCCTATTGGTCCCTTTTTATTGTGCAATACTCTAAAATATTAATAAATGATATCCTAATTCACCCATACTGTACACGGAACACACAAACGACAAAAAAACAAAACAAATAAGATTAAAAACAAGAAATAAATGAAACAATAATAAAAACAGACTGTTGTTGTTTTTCAGGCATTTCGACCTTTTTTAAATATTGTCCCAGGCTAGACAAGAAGGATAACCTCCTCTTCCCCTGCAGGTTTTTAACGGCACAGTGTCAATGACCACCCTAGATTTCATAAACATTATTACTTTTATCTTTAATCACGGTCGCGATCGTCATGAAATAGGGAACAAATGTGCGTGGTTGTTGATCCTCCACTGAGCTTTTTGTGATGTTCATTCTCACTTCCATGGCACACTGCTGCATGGAAGGCATAATAAAGCATGTAAAGTTAACTAAAAAGTGGCGTTACTGCAATATTACTTGGTGTAGCTGCCCTTTGGAGAAAAATTCCTGAACTATTTGGCTTGAAAAGGTTAACGCAGCTGTGTGCCTCATTCACACACAGCTACTACTCGAGTCCATGTATATGTTCACTCCATTGTCATTGTGTTGAATCAATGCTAATGTGTATACAAAGACATTTGAATTTGTGAAAGAAAAAAAATAATACTAATCAACAAAAAATTTCACGACCCCCCTGCAGACTTTTGATTTATATTAAATTAATCTGTTCCAGACACTCAAACATATTAACACAAAACACATTTTATCAAATATAATCATAGTTTTACATGTAGAAAACAAAATGCAAAATACTTTTTAATGAACATCGTATATCACTTTTACCTTTTGTATTAGACTCTTGTTGCGGATGAGCAACAAGTGAGTCTGACTAGATCTGACCAGGCGCTTGCCATCAAGCCCCACCCCTGGGCCTGACTCCAGATGGGGACCTTGGTGACCCGCGTCCGGGCGAGGGAAATCTGGGTCCTTGAATTTGACTTTCCATAGAGGTCACGATAAAATCCAATAATTTGAATTTAAGGCCTTAAAACCTTGAGTCTTAAATATGACTATGAAAGATCTTAAAATGTATTAACATTGTTTATTTAAATTAATACAAATCTCACTTTGTAATGTTTGATTTTTTGAGGGCGCGATTCATACTATAACTATAAAATGGAACTAAAGTGCCTGTGCATCTCGGTCAGAATTGTCATTTAATTCCATCCATCCATCCATCCATCCATCCATCTTCTTCCGCTTATCCGAGGTCGGGTCGCGGAGGCAGCAGCTTAAGCAGGGAAGCCCAGACTTCCCTCTCCCAAGCCACTTCGTCATTTAATTGGGGACGGCGTGGCAAAGTTGGTAGAGTGGCCATGCCAGCAATCGGAGGGTTGCTGGTTACTGGGGTTCAATCCCCACCTTCTACCGTCCTAGTCACGTCCGTTGTGTCCTTGGGCAAGACACTTCACCCTTGCTCCTGATGGCTGCTGGTTAGCGCCTTGCATGGCAGCTCCCGCCATCTGTGTGAATGGGTGAATGTGGAAATACTGTCAAAGCGTTTTGAGTACCTTGAAGGTAGAAAAGCGCTATACAAGTATAACCCATTTATCATTTAATTCATTTTCTTTTATTTAACCAGGTAAAAAAGTAATTGCTACTAACACTCGGGAGCTGCAGCTCATGAATCGTCCTTTTAGAGCAGACCTGGGCAAAATACGGCCCGCAGCCCATTAGGATTTTCAACCAGCCCGCCGGATGTTTTACATAACTTTTTTAGACCTTTAACATCAAAACTGTAGCCGCCATTATGATGTGCTGTGCTGTTTTTAAATTACCGGTACCGTAAGTCTTGAACTAAAGAAAGTATTTCAATGGTTGAAATCTGCGCTTTTGAGTGTTATACGAGTTTTTACGGTAATCTACGTCACAGCAGCTCAGGCGAGGAACAAAGCAGAGTGAGCGGAGTTTGTTTTCAGAGCAGCCAGCCCAAAACACAGGTGTCAGGAACAGATGCGGAAGCTAATTTTTACAACAAATTTCTGCATAAAAGTGACAATTTATCATATTGTAGGTGTTTATTACCCTTTGCATTCATATGTTGCTGTTTGTTACATTTTTGTTGTGTTTTGCTTGATTGTAAAAGATACACAACTATCGAGGAGCTGGTCTGAGAAGTAAAAGAGGAGCGATGTTCATATATTGTTAATATTCAGTGTTTTATTATTCGTAGTTAATATTGTAAATCCAACTTTCTTTATTTTAATGTACATTTTGGGTGTTCCATTCAGTAAAAAAAACTGTAAAAATCCATTCAGTTTTTTTGAGGTGGTCTGTCATAACTTTTTTAGAATTCTATCGGACATTGTGACTTTGGTATAATTTATACACACATACACATTGGCTCCCAGACGCGGGGGGTCAAGCTATACTGGGGCGGTAAAGCTCGGTTGGTGGAGTGGCCGTGCCAGCAACTTGAGGGTTCCAGGTTCGATCCCCGCTTCCGCCATCCTAGTCACTGCCGTTGTGTCCTTGGGCAAGACACTTTACCCACCTGCTCCCAGTGCCACCCACACTGGTTTAAATGTAACTTAGATATTGGGTTTCACTATGTAAAAGCGCTTTGAGTCACTAGAGAAAAAGCGCTATATAAATATAATTCACTTCACACATTTTTTTCTCTCAATGTGGCCCCCGAGTCAAAATATTTGCCCACCTGTGGTTTAGAGACTTTAACAAAAACTTTTGTTGGATGCTCTTACGTATCTTCTGCTCTTTTCCAGATCAACGTCCTCCTGAACAGAATCCACCACGCTCAAAAGTTGTGAGTCCATCTTCATGTGGTACTCCAGTGAAAGGCCCACACACACACGCACTGTACGCTCAAAGATGTTCTCTTGTCCCAAAGCAAAAAGGTGCACGGTAAAGGGAAGGTTGGAGGACGCTGGAAGTGAGTCCACACCCTAATGAAGGCAAGGTCTACGCAGTGTTGTACCAAATGACATGAATAAATGACTGTGTGGCATGCAGTTACACAGTTGTATTCCTCGCTTGTGGTGTGAAATAGTATTTGACAGAAGGGTGCAGGTAAACACACATCTCTAATCTCCTATGCAATGTCTTTCTGTGGGATGAAGACAGCATGGACGTCATCACTAGTTGCCTCACGACACAGTTGGAATCCAGCATCCGTACACATGCTGGACACTCGCTCGGCAAAGCCCGCTTCTTGCTCTTTGTTCAGGTCCAAAATGTACCTGAGTTTCAAAAGCAACACACATAAAAATAATCCTTTTTTGTGTGTTGTCACCATGGTAACAAACTATTGGGAGCAGGGTGGGAATTAAAACTTACTTGGCCAACTCCACAACGAGCACAGCGTCTGGTGCTGCAATCTGCTTGATTTTTGCGCTCAAATGGTGCGCAGAGCTTTCAAAAGGGCACAGAAACAGCATAGTCAGCAGCATACTGCTGCACTGTTGTGATGCACAATTATAGTAGGTTACATGCTCACAGGCCATTTCATTAGGTACCCGATACAAGTCCTCTACTAAATAAAATCTTCTTTCTAAAGAAAATAATGCAAAAATACTCTTCTTGATGTAGTTTTCAGTGGTATTGAATATTTTGTCCGGCAGGCGAGTGTGTATTTGTCACCTGGTGGAAAAGTAGACTATATTGAAGAAATGGGCGTATTTCCCTTTGTCGGGCATCTTCTCAAGGGAATCCAAAGGCAGGAAGTTGATAGAAACGCGATTGAGACGCATCAGGTCTAAAAAAACCAAAAAACAACCCATGATAAAACACACTGACTAAACAGGCCTGTAGTGCTTGTTGTCATCATGCCTGAGATTGTATACCATTGATGGTGACAAGTTTATGGTCACTAGTTGTGTGTGCTTGTTCCTCCTTTGCGCTGGACTGAGGAATCGGAGGACCTTCCAGTCTTTTGGACAAAGATTGAAGCAATTTCTGCACATTTGCAAAGGAGATGTCCTGGGCTGTCTGCGGATACAAAAGAAAAGAATGCAACATGGGTATGGAATGATGCTTAAGATCTTTTTTTTTACCTTCATGTGCTGCCCGTTCTGCGTCTTCAGCAAGTTTTTGTCTTCAGTTTCAATGCCAAAGGAGATATACGGACTGGACACAATGTCTCCCCAGTAGCCTCTCAGGGCCACTCGGTCGACTCTTTGGTTGAAGACACGCAGAGACAGCAGGCTCGGGTTGGTTATTTGGTAGACCCCCTCTCTTAGTTCAAAGGCCTGGCCGCAATCTCTCCACCGCATGTACTGCTGCTTGTTGATGACACTACACTGTGGTCACATCATCAGAACACAGTGTCACAAACGGGGTGTCCAGAGTGTGTGTTTGGAGCATTATACAGTTGGATAAAAAAAATTAATTATTGCATGTTTGAACAAGATATTACACTACAGTACCTCAACTCACAAGCTTAATTAGTTCTGTGGCAGAGCTCTTAACTCAAAAAACTTGTATCTAAAATCAATGTATCCCATTGAAATACATGTACATCATTTATTGGTGTTTGCCAACCAGTCCCCCCCCCCCCCAAAAAAAAAACATCCACACTTTAAACATATAACATGCCTTCTAAAAAGAAAACAAACTTCTAAATAAGAAATAATGGATACAAACAATACAATAGGCTAGGGGTTCTTAACCTTTTGACCTCGGGGCCCAACTCAAGTGTTAACACTGAATTAGTAAGCTTACTCTTGATTTTAGTCGTATTCAGTAATTATATCTAACCTACTTATAGTTTAGAACCTTGTCAAATGTTATGAAACCATGTGGTAATCACAAAGTTTATTATCAAGGCTTAGGTCAGGCTGATTACAAAAATAAATACTAATGAAATATCCTGCAAAAGACGGTTTTCATAAAAAATGATGAAAAATACATTTACATAAAATTACACAGTGCTAAAATAATATTCTAACTAAATAAAGAATAAATGATATATGTTTCTTAAATAAACATATGAACTTATAAAATTAAAGTTTATTGCAATAATTTCTTACAATTTACAAACTGTTGTGCTAAAATAAATTCTAACTACATTCATAACAAATAGTAATAATCATGATATATGTTTCTGAAATAAACTGTCAACAAAATTAAAATGCATATGAAATAACAGCTTCACCATTTTAGTCATGTTTGCGCTTAAGAAACGTGAAAAGTGCTCTACAACTGAGTACCACTGCGGCCCATACGGACCAAAGCTGAGAAACAGATATTTTTTGACGGCCCTCTCGGGGCCAACAATGGTTAAGAAACACTGCAATAGAATGCACTACCAACAACTACAGTCGTTTAATGAACGGAAGAGGCAGGAGATATATTCTCCAAACACTGGACGACAGTGAATTAATTAAACGCTTCAGATTGGATCATGCCGAATAATGTTTGTGGTTGATCTCATTAGCGATGTACTACCTTCTCCAACCCAACGGCACAGTGCAATACCCCCCGAAATGAAAGTAAACCAACACTGCTTCTTATTGGGTGGTCAGCAATCACATAGATGAAAGCCTAGCCATTTTACCCTCCTATATACCAAATTGAGTTGAAATGTTGCAAGTGCAAAAATGACCAGCATGTCAATTATTGAGCAAAAAAATATATCACTGTCATTCTGTGAATAGTGAATACTCTACACGTAAGTGGGCGTACTTTTTCACAGAATTTGTATGATCATTTTAAAGTACAGCTAAATATATATTTAATGGATATTGTATTTTATGTGAAATATAATTTACAATTAGTCTTCGTAAGATTAGATTCTGTGATTAAGTGTATCGATTTGAGTGTCCATCTTTTGCCCATTAACAAAAGTATATATTTGTTTTAGTCAAGCTTTTAGAATCTACCCAATCACAGCTTGTGAAATGATGACTCATACCTAGCAACGGGGTCAACCACACCTCACTAAGCTAGGAGTTTCTGGCCATTCCTGGGTCAGAGTTCTCTGAGAATGTCCTGGAATCACTCCGAAGCTAAGACTCCTTGCTAGGAACTTTTAGGTTAAGTTAGGTAGCGCTTTGCGAGCATCCTCAGGATCTTTAAGAATACAGGCCGTGACGTTTTGGTCGGATCTCACAGGGTTTGCAGTGACATTTGCTACCTCAACCAGTGGCGGGGATGCTTGTTACTCACATTTGTGCTTGCAAGCATAATGATTAGCCGAGAGAGAGCTCTTATTTCAAAACACTGTTAAGTTGAGGTACCCCTCTGATTAATATTTTCTTTGTCACCTGTTACACAACACTCAGATGTAGATGTTGTTTTCTTTAAATGTACAGGTAAAAGCCAGTAAATTAGAATATTTTGAAAAACTTGATTTATTTCAGTAATTGCATTCAAAAGGTGTAACTTGTACATTATATTTATTCATTGCACACAGACTGATGCATTCAAATGTTTATTTCATTTAATTTTGATGATTTGAAGTGGCAACAAATGAAAATCCAAAATTCCGTGTGTCACAAAATTAGAATATTACTTAAGGCTAATACAAAAAAGGGATTTTTAGAAATGTTGGCCAACTGAAAAGTATGAAAATGAAAAATATGAGCATGTACAATACTCAATACTTGGTTGGAGCTCCTTTTGCCTCAATTACTGCGTTAATGCGGCGTGGCATGGAGTCGATGAGTTTCTGGCACTGCTCAGGTGTTATGAGAGCCCAGGTTGCTCTGATAGTGGCCTTCAACTCTTCTGCGTTTTTGGGTCTGGCATTCTGCATCTTCCTTTTCACAATACCCCACAGATTTTCTATGGGGCTAAGGTCAGGGGAGTTGGCGGGCCAATTTAGAACAGAAATACCATGGTCCGTAAACCAGGCACGGGTCGATTTTGCGCTGTGTGCAGGCGCCAAGTCCTGTTGGAACTTGAAATCTCCATCTCCATAGAGCAGGTCAGCAGCAGGAAGCATGAAGTGCTCTAAAACTTGTTGGTAGACGGCTGCGTTGACCCTGGATCTCAGGAAACAGAGTGGACCGACACCAGCAGATGACATGGCACCCCAAACCATCACCCAACCATGCAAATTTTGCATTTCCTTTGGAAATCGAGGTCCCAGAGTCTGGAGGAAGACAGGAGAGGCACAGGATCCACGTTGCCTGAAGTCTAGTGTAAAGTTTCTACCATCAGTGATGGTTTGGGGTGCCATGTCATCTGCTGGTGTCGGTCCACTCTGTTTCCTGAGATCCAGGGTCAACGCAGCCGTCTACCAGCAAGTTTTAGAGCACTTCATGCTTCCTGCTGCTGACCTGCTCTATGGAGATGGAGATTTCAAGTTCCAACAGGACTTGGCGCCTGCACACAGCGCAAAATCTACCCGTGCCTGGTTTACGGACCATGGTATTTCTGTTCTAAATTGGCCCGCCAACTCCCCTGACCTTAGCCCCATAGAAAATCTGTGGGGTATTGTGAAAAGGAAGATGCAGAATGCCAGACCCAAAAACGCAGAAGAGTTGAAGGCCACTATCAGAGCAACCTGGGCTCTCATAACACCTGAGCAGTGCCAGAAACTCATCGACTCCATGCCACGCCGCATTAACGCAGTAATTGAGGCAAAAGGAGCTCCAACCAAGTATTGAGTATTGTACATGCTCATATTTTTCATTTTCATACTTTTCAGTTGGCCAACATTTCTAAAAATCCCTTTTTTGTATTAGCCTTAAGTAATATTCTAATTTTGTGACACACGGAATTTTGGATTTTCATTTGTTGCCACTTCAAATCATCAAAATTAAATGAAATAAACATTTGAATGCATCAGTCTGTGTGCAATGAATAAATATAATGTACAAGTTACACCTTTTGAATGCAATTACTGAAATAAATCAAGTTTTTCAAAATATTCTAATTTACTGGCTTTTACCTGTATTACATTGCTCAGCATATATTGACCCACATTGTTTTTAAGTGTGTTAAGTAGACAAAATAAATAATATAAAGTGTAACAAGGTTTTCAGGTGACATTTTCCGTTAGACCCCCCAAAATTGATTGATTTATTGAAACTTTTATTAGTAGATTGCACACTACATTACATATTCCGTACAATTGACCACCAAATGGTAACACCCGAGTTAAGTTTTTCAACTTGTTTAAGTCGGGGTCCACGTTAATCAATTCATGGTACAAATATATACTATCAGCATAATACAGTCATCACACAAGTTAATCATCAGAGTATATACATTGAATTATTTACAATCCAGGGGGTGGGATTTGGAGGGGGTTGGGGTGAGGGGGTTAGGTTTGGTTGATATCAGCACTTCAGTCATCAACAATTATATAATCTGAGAAATGGTCATTCAAACAGTGTAGGTCTGACTTGGTAGGATATGTACAGCGAGCAGTGAACATAGTGAGCTCAGAAAGCATAAGAACAAGTATATACATTTGATTATTTACAATCCGGGGAGGTGGGATGTGGTGGGGGGAGGGTCTAGGGTTGTAGTTGCCTGGTTGTGTTCTTTTAATGCGGTTTTGAAGGAGGATAGAGATGCACTTTCTTTTACACCTGTTGGAAGTGCATTCCATATTGATGTGGCATAGAAGGAGAATGAGTTAAGACCTTTGTTAGATCGGAATCTGGGTTTAACGTGGTTTGTGGAGCTCCCCAATTGATCTAAGGACCAAGTTTTTATATATTTCCAATCAGGAGCGCACATTTTGTTTATACCCCAGGTTTCAGCCTCTGAGTTTAACCAAAACTACCCTTAGAGACAATAATGGGACTCACATGCCAAGGATACAAATCCTAGGACACATTCTTAATCGGTCAGTGACCTTTGACCTCGCACAGCCAGAAGAGTAGACCCCATTTGGAACAATGAATTCTATAAGTGAAAATAAAGAGTTAAAATATGCAGTACCCCTTTCTCGTGTAGCTTCATCGTGAGGTCCCAGTCGAAGCAGCCCCTCTTGGAGTCGTAGCGTGTCCCAAGGTGCTGCCTCACTCTATAATCCCAGGCTTTGGAGATGGAGATAGGGGCAGACGACGTAGAAGGCTGCACCCACGATTTAAAAATCCTCACCAGCTCATCCCGCTCCCTGAACTAAACACATTTGTACAAGAGTGTGTAACTTGCAAAACCGTTCAAAGAGGCTGACGAGAGCACCTTGAGAAGGGATGTGTCCAAGCAAGGATGCATGTCTGACTCCATGGTGTCGTTGATGTGGAGCGACAGCTGCGACGCCGCACGTTTCAAGGTGTCCTCCGTCTGACTGCGGATCACGCTGTTGCCGAACAACTCCAAGAACACCTCTGTCTTCTCTAAAAGTGGAAAATACTCACATGAAACTGCCATTCGACTTAACTCACGGTGCAAATCACGCCTATACCGTTAAGTCCCATCATTTCCTGGGGAGTCAGTGCAATGTAGAGCAGCAGCATCTGTCTGGCCACCACCTCCATGCTGCTTTCAAGCAGCCATACCTGCAATCAAGCACAAATACGTTTGCGTCATTGTGTTGTTCCTCTACTAGGCGGCTCACACACTAGAGTCTCACATTAAGGACGTCCTCCTCCCTCAGACCAGCAACAGACTTCAGAATATGTCTCGGATCTCCACTTCCAACCAGTAAAAGGTTGACTTCCCGGTCACGTTTTACTGGACCTGGAGACAAGTAGAGAATGTTTGTTATATGGACAAAAGTGTTGGGACACCTGGCCTGTACTCATTCTAGAAGTAGAGAACATTTTAACAAGAAATGGGCAACAAATTATGTTAGTATCTGCTTTTAAATATTTAGGATTTTTAATTGATGACCACTTGAGTTTTAAGGAGCACATTCAGTATGTTGTAAAAAAACCTGAAACTTTTACTGGGATTTTATTATAGAAACAAGTCTTGCTTTTCTTTTACTGTGAAACAGAAATTGGTGGAAACAACCTTTTTACCTGTTATTGACTATGGAGATGTGTTGTACATGAATGCTACTGCTGATTGTCTCCACAAGCTGGATAGTGTGTACCACGGGGCACTGAGATTCATTACCAACTGCGCTCCCCTTACTCACCATTGTGTGTTATACTCAATGGTTAACTGGACATCTTTATGTGCTCGACGCCTCAATCATTGGTATGTTTTCATCTACAAAACCATTCTGGGTATCACTCCATCTTATCTGTCTTGTCTTTTAACAAAGAAACAAGGAAGTCACAATCTTCGTTCAATGAATGTTCTGCAATTTGTCGTCCCCAAAGTAAGAACTGAACTGGGCAAGAAAGCATTTAGGTTTTCAGCACCGAAGGCTTGGAATAACCTACAATCGAACATTGAACTTCAAACCCTAGTTACGTTGAATGAGTTTAAAGCTTCTGTGAAAGGATTGCAGTCTACCTTGTCTGTATGCACATGTGTCATGTGAGCAAGTTTTAATGTTGTAAATGTGATGTTTTATGTATTTGTTTACTGTTTTTAATGTAACCTTGCTGCTGCCCTCTTGGCCAGGTCTCCCTTGGAAAAGAGATCTTTGATCTCAATGGGATTTTACCTGGTTAAATAAAGGCTAATAATAAGAAGTAAAACTATGAAAGATTTTCTAAAAGTGGGATTTTGTTTTTTGTCAGGAAGCTGGTCCAGTTATTTTTGTTCTAAGAGAAGAACACAACTTAATTTTTTCTCAAATATAGTTACCGAATCGTTTTTCACATTTTGAATTTTGTTAATACATTTCAATAAAAAAAATAATTAAATTCATCTTGTATTTTGTTGTATAATTTCGTAAAATATCACCCTATTTATTAGTTTTATTAATGATTTAGCTTTTCTAAAATATTGTTTTCATGCACTCATCAGCAGCCACTCATTGGGTACAAAAATAGAAGTCCACTTTTGATTGATGGGTATACAACTCGCTGTAACTGCAAATAAATCATATTTTGTACCAAACGCCATTGCTATTTATAATTCTACAAAGTGATACTTTTAATTGTATTCCTTTCTATTGTTACTGGCAATGATTGTTTTAGTGCTGTCTGTCTCGTGTTGGTGAGCCAAAGACACATTTCTACCTCGGTGGACAATCAAGATTTATTATATTTTATTCTTTTCTACTTGTAACCAGTTTTATTTTGATAAATTATTGCACCAATTGAAATGCATTTATTAGAATGGGCTTTTAAATTTTTACTTTTTTATCGATCATTAAATTCTCGCGAGAGTTAATCCCAAACAATTTGTGTTGCTGTTTTTAAGGGTCCATTGAACGGTAAGTCATTTCTCTTTGTTAAATTGTTATAAAATGCTACTTTACTTATAGAAATGTTAAAACTGTATATATATTTAAAAGAAGATGTCGTAGAATACATTTAAAAGATTCACCAAAAACAGTAAAAGCTTTAACCACCTGTATTGACGAGGTCTCGTGCAGGACTGAAGCCCCACCAAGTGACGCAGCCTGCTCCTTCTGATGGCCGCCCGGCGCTCATTCTGTCTTGTGGGGGTTTAAACTCGATTCCAACTCGACGTAAGTGTTACTAGAAGTTCCGCGGATGCAACAAACACTAAAAAACGATAAGTGAAGTCGACAAGATGGAACAACTTGAGTTTATCTGTCGTTGCTAAGCAACCGCGTGTCGCCCTCTTGTGGCAGGGAGGGAACCCAGAAGTAAACACATTGATGACGACGTTACAGTAAGCACATTTTTTTATGTTCATCGTTAAAATACATATTCCAAGCATATACATATGAATGACCGCTCTTCACACGCTTTGATGCACGTGTTAATGATTTAAAAAGCGAATAATATTTATTTTTCTTTTTTTTGGCATCCAGAAAACATTACGCATAACCTTTTGTGGGTTGTATATATATATATATATATATATATATATATGTATATGTATATATATAATGTATATGTATATATATATATAATGTATATGTATATATATATATAATGTATATATATATATTAGTGTACCGGTATATATAATATATATATTAGTGTATGTATAATATATATATATTAGTGTATGTGTGATATATATATATATATATATATAATGTGTATATGTGTGTGTGTGTGTGTGTATATATATATATATATATATATATATATATATATATATATATATATATATATATATATATATATATATATATATATATATATGTGTGTGTGTATATATATGTTAGTGTATAATATATATATTAGTGTATACATATTATATATATATATATATATATATATATATATATATATATATGTGTGTGTGTATATTTTATAATTTATGTATATTGATGCAGTTTTACAATTGTTTTCGTTTCATTAAATAAGCGTTTATCACTTGCCGCTTTAAAAAAAACAGTGCATTTGTAATAAGAAAGAGTTAGATTAATTCCCATTACATTTATTAAATTATGGAAATGTGAGCAAAACTGGAACATAAGTGCCCTAAAATAAAGAAGCTAATCGGATCTCTCTGTGAGGTGGTTAGAACTATCTGTATCATTTTATTTACAATAAATAAATCGATTATCGATTATTGACGTTTATTAATCGATTTTATAATCGTTCATGTCTAAATTTCGATGCATCTAAAAATCGATTATTTCCCCCACCTCTAATATACATATATGCATATATACAAAAATGTATGTATGTATATACATGTATGTATTTATATGTATATATATGTATGTATATATATATGTATGTATGTATGTATATGTATGTATATTTATATGTGTGTGTGTATGTACATACTGTATACGTACAGTATATATATGTGTGTATATTTATATACGGTATGTATATATATTTATATACATACATATACACACACATTTAGATATAAATATGACATATTATATATATATATATATATATATATATATATATATGTGTGTGTATATTTTATAATTTATGTATATATGTGTGTGTATATATTACATATATACACATACACAATTATATATGTGTATATAAATATTACATATACAGTATATATACACGTATGTAAATACTAACTTACTACATAATGAAAAAGGTTTAGCCCCATCCAAGATAAGTGCCTATTGTAGATTTATTAGCTGTATGTTTGATCCACTGTTTACATGAAGTAATACACTAAAAACATGTAGTGAAAAACATCTGAACATGTTAGCAAAGTTGCACATTTACAATTGGGGGGGGGGGGGGGGGGGGGGGGGGGTGTAAAGAGATTGACAAATATAAAAAAGAAAACATTAGTATTTCACATCCACACACCCACACATTAGAGTATACCAAAATAAATGTGTGAGAGCGAAACATAAGGGTTGATACAAGAAACACAAAGTCTCTATCTAGCGAGGTTTTGCTTTGACCGCTGCGTCAACTTCCTCCTCTGGCAGCAAAGTGTGCCACTGGGCGACTGGACGTCTGGGATTGGCCAACATGTCTGACCAGTGGCGCAGGCCAACACCTGTAGCTCCATAACCCATGAAGGTCTTACCGATAGGATCGTTGCTGCCAAGTTTATCATAGTCGTACACTGTAATAACGACCTGCACTTTCTGAAAATAGACAACACAAATGTACCTTTTTGCATTGTAGATTCCTTAGGATTCCTTTATGTGGTAGCATTAACCTACCTGTATCTGTTCAAAGGGCACCTCAAAGCTAAAACTCTCATTGAAGTAGGGATTGAGCGTGTTTTTCTTGACAGTTGTCTTCTTCTTTTTGATACGTTTTCCGTTTTGCTGCAGGACAATCTTCACAAACGGATCTGGAAATGGAAGCAAAGACAAACACTTGCTGTGCGCTTTTAAAAGTGAAAGACAGGAAGTGTTCTTTGCATCATGCATTGCGGTCACAAAAGGCAAAGTAATTGCTGCTGGAGGGAAGATCCAGACATGCTGGGGTTAGTAACACTGCATGTCTGGACAAAGTATTTGCCTTTGACAAGCGGGAGTCTATTGGTTACACTTTGCCTTCCCGATAAAGTAAATAAACCAGTGGTTTCCAAAGTGCGGCCATTTGCCGAAAGTGGCCTATTTTTTTCTGAGGCTGCAGCACATTGTAGAAATGAAATAAGTAAAAATTAAAGATGCAAGCAGCGATGGACGGGACCGACTTTGAGGGCTCATAAAATCCAAACCGGAGCAGTAATTAAAACTCTTTCATCAACTTTTAATCAGAAGGGTTCAATCTCTCTCCTGTGCTAATCTGAAGCCGACACGACAAACGCGCTCAGAGGAGATAATGTTTGAAAGAAGGTGACTGTTTTTACACAACTTTTGTTTTGAAGGGGGAATTGCAAACTTCCTGTTGATTTTTGCTGGTGGTTGTCAGTGTATGCAATATAGGTCTATGTGAGACCTACATAGAGGTTTTTGTTTCATGTCTCTACAACATTCGTACTGGGAGTTACAGGCAGTTTTGTCTGTGTTTTCTTCCTAGGGGCCGCTAGAGCGCAATTTTGAGTTTTGACTTAGACTTAGACTTAGACTTAGAAAATCTTTATTGTCCCCGAGGGGCAATTTGGTTTGCAGCAGTAGTCATTAAAAAACAAGGTGCAACAGTAAAAACGAAGTACAACAGTAAAAAGTTGGGGTTTGGTTTTTTGATTAGATCGCAATTTTGGCCAGCCCTGATGTGTGTGTCCAATTTGGTGAGTTTTGAAGCATGTTAAGGGGGTCAAATTACAGCTCAAAGAGGCGGCGGTATAATAATAAAACGCTAGAAATTCAATAGGGTCCTCTGTCCCAAAGGGACTCGGTCCCTAAAAAACAGTAGAAATGGAAAAATAGAACAGAACGGTGCAAGGTAAAGAGAATAACTGAAATGTTCATACTAACTAATTATAAAATTAAATATACTACAGAAAGAAGGGGATTCATATGGCCCCATTCGTTGCAGTTCACCTGACACAAAACATGACAAACTGAGAGGGTGCACTATCCATTTTAGCCGCCAGATGGCAGTAGAGTGATGAATATCTTAAAATGTGTTTTGTGGCAATTCTAACATTGACCACAGCGTCAGTTGCTAACTAGAGTGCCGCTTTCCATCATTTTCAGTAGACTGCATCGCAAAATGAATAACCCCCTCTCTTCCTCTCATGCGAGATCCACCCAGGAATGTTAATATTAACATGTAGAATATATGTACAATTGCATGCAGTACATGTTTCTGTCAAAAGTGAAAGAAAAAATACCTCACCTACTCAGTGGCCTAGTGGTTAGAGTGTCCGCCCTGAGATCGGTAGGTCGTGAGTTCAAACCCCGGCCGAGTCATACCAAAGACTATAAAAATTGGGCCCATTACCTCCCTGCTTGGCACTCAGAATCAAGGGTTGGAATTGGGGGTTAAATCACCAAAAATGATTTCCGGCTGCTGCCCACTGCTCCCCTCACCTCCCAGGGGGTGAACAAGGGGATGGGTCAAATGCAGAGGAAAATGTTCACCACACCTAGTGTGGCGGTCACAATCATTGGTACTTTAACTTTGGCCAGAAAGTACTTTAATTTTCAGCCTTTTGTAGGCCAAATACAGTCAAATGTTGTGGCAGGCCAACTTTAAACATGTGGTTGGCCAGATTACAAATGTGTAGTAGGCAAGATCTGTGACACAAAGTATCACGACCTCACCCGACAAGCCGCCGACGTCCATTTTCTTCAGATTCTTGGCTTCCATGATGTTCACCGTCAGTTTCCCGGCAGTGGGGACGTATCGCAAAGAGATGCAAACATCACCCAGTTTCTCCTGCTGAGACAAAAACAAGTGAATAACCACTTTCCCATAAAGATAAAGGCGTCATGGAATGAAAGCAGGATGCACCTCCTCCTTTTCCGAGCTCTCCAAGTCCTTCCATTGTTGAATTGGCTGGCCTAAATCAATGCTGTTCATGGGGATTTTGATATCGCCGATCATGTCGTGCTTGGAGAAGCGATCAAAGTCAAACACTTGCAACACCAACGTCTTTCCTCCCAGCTCTGCATACGGAATCTAGAAGGAAAAAAAAACGTTTCAAAGGAGAGACTTTTCTACAATTCCAAACAACAACAAAACAAGTATGTTGTCCATACCTTAAAAATAAACGTCTCGTTGAAAACAGGACACAAATTCTTGCGCTGAACCTTGGTTTCGTACTTCTTCTTTTTGTCCGGCAGCAGAAAGACTTTGACGTAAGGATCTGAGGTGCCCCCCATGTCCATAGCTGCCAGGTCCTGAGCCTGAAGGATTCCCACGATGAGCTTTGTGGTAAAGAACAGCAAGTTAGCCTCCAGCAGAATTCTTTGACTTGACAGATTTTGGCTTTCAGGAGAGGAACCTGGGAATCGGTGAAGTTGTAATCCAAGGAGAACTCCAACCTCCCCAACTTCTCCTGCTCTTTCTCCTCTTCCGCGCCCTCCTTCTTCACCTCCCCTTCCTGCAAGGAGACACATCTGTGCCGTGAGTACTCCTCCTGGATCATGCTCCGCCATCACATCTGGTCATATACCTTCTCTCCAGTTTCGCCCTCGCCCTCCTTTTCCTTCTTGCGGCGCCCCGTCTTCCTCTCTCTCACTTTCTTTGGCTTTTTCTTCTTCGCAAAGCATTTTTTGAAAAGGCAAAAGATGAAGCACGCCACCAAAACCAGGACCAGCACCACGATGGCTCCCACCGCCCACATGGGAACTGCAACGTTCAATTAAAAAATGGAGAACATAGATTTGTAATCCTTAAATCAGTGTACCGTCAATCAATCAATGTTTATTTATATTGCCCTAAATCACAAGTGTCTCAAAGGGCTGCACAAGCCACAACGACATCCGCGGTACAGAGCCCACATAAGGGCAAGGAAAAACTCACCCCAGTGGGACGTGAGATATTGTCTGGTGTGCCATGGGAGATTATGTAATTTCACCTAATTGGGTTAAAAATATTTTTTTGCAAACCAGTAATTATAATCCGCGAATGTGCCGTTGTTGAGTATCTGTGCTGTCTCGAGATCGGCAGAGTAACCGTGTAATACTCTTCCATATCAGTAGGTGGCAGCAGGTAGCTAATTGCTTTGGAACCATGGTTTGTCGTGATCACAATATGCAGACGACAGCGGGAGACAGAGTGCAGGTTAAAAGGTATCTTATGCTTGAACCAAAAATGAACAAAAGGCAAGTGCCGCTAAGAAAAGGCAATGAAGCTTAAGGAAGGCCATGCAAAACGAAGCAAAAACTGAACTGGCTGCAAAGTAAACAAAAACAGAATGCTGGACGACAGCAAAGACTTACAGCGTGTGGAGCAGCAGACGGCGTTCACAAAGTACATCCGTACATGACATGACAATCAACAACAAAATAGGAGCGCAAGACAAGAACTAAAACACTACACACAGGAAAACAGCAAAAAAGTCCAAATAAGTCACGGCGTGATGTGACAGGTGGTGACAGTACACCTACTTTGAGACAAGAGCTATAGTGATGCATGGTTGGTTATGGTTTGAATTCATATCCAACAATTGCGAGAACGACTTTTTACTGTCAATATCGACTGCTGAGTTTAATTTTTTAATGTTTTCTGCTGGTAATGTGCCTTGAGATTTTTTCAAAGAAAAAAATGTGCCTTGGCTCAGAAAAAGGTTGAAAAACACTGCCTTAAAGTCACATCACCAAACTGCGTGGTTGAATGTCATCTCTCAAGATTTAAACACCAAACTGACCTCGAGTGGATTTTAATCTCTCATTTAAGATGACTTGAATCAAAAAATCCATGACTGTGTTCAAAGAACTCCGGCTTATTAGTGATTCCCAGAGCCCAAAAAAAGTCTGCGGGCTGTAGAGCGTTTTCTATTCGGGCTCCAGCACTATGGAATGCCCTCCCGGTAACAATTAGAGATGCTACCTCAGTAGAAGCATTTAAGTCCCATCTCAAAACTCATTTGTATACTCTAGCCTTTGAATAGCCCCCCTTTTTTTAGACCAGTTGATCTGCCGTTTCTTTTCTTTTCTCCTCTGCTCCCCCCTATCCCTTGTGGAAGGGGAGACACACAGATCCGGTGGCCATGGATGGGGTACTGGCTGTCCGGGGTCGGGACCCGGGGTGGACCGCTCGCCTGTATATCGGTTGGGAACATCTCTGCGCTGCTGACCCGTCTCCGCTCGGGATGGTTTCCTGCTGACCCCACTGTGGACTGGACTCTTACTGTTATGCTGGATCCACTATGGACTGGACTCTCACAATATTATGTTAGACCCACTCGACATCCATTGCATTCGGTCTCCCTAGAGGGGGGGGTTACCCACATATGCGGTCCTCTCCAAGGTTTCTCATAGTCATTCACATCGACGTCCCACTGGGGTGAGTTTTTCCTTGCCCTTATGTGGGCTATACCGAGGATGTCGTTGTGGCTTGTGCAGCCCTTTGAGACACTTGTGATTTAGGGCTATATAAATAAACATTGATTGATTGATTTATTTCAGTAATCTAAAGCACTTGCCATCTGTGTATGTTTTTAGAGCTTGAAACTAGAACCACCGGTTTAATCTGTGATATTGCTAGAACAAAGTATGCTATTTCTCCTACTAACTGGGAACAAGCACATTTTCAAGAGACAGTTTATGGCATTCTTTTCAGCTATAGATACCTGCCCAATCAGATAATACTAGTGGGCGTGACCTTGCGCATGAGCAGAAAAATGCACTATTAATGCAAACTTCCATCCATCCATTTTCTACCGCTTGTCCCTTTTGGGGTCGCGGGGGGTGCTGGAGCCTATCTCAGCTGCATTCAGGCGGAAGGCGGGGTACACCCTGGACAAGTCGCCACCTCATCTATTGCAAACTTGCACTGTATTATAACACCTGACAACTTTTGGCAAACATTACATACCTTGTTTATCGCAGTTAATTGGTTCCGGACATGACCATACTTAATTAATTTTCACGAAGTAGAAATCATTCATTATTAATTCAAATATTTCAATAGCGAGAACACAAAACAGCCCTATGCTGCATTGCAATTGCAAAAGACCAAATTAGCCAAGAGTCTGTCAGTCATTTGTGCACGATGGGGGCGTAGTATGATGCCACCATGGCTGAAAACTCGCTCCACTGGAGCACTGGAGGCAGGCACTGCCAAGACTCTCGTGGCCACTCGGAACAGTGAAGGAAGAGTCTTCATGTTCAATGCCCAGAACAAAAGGGGGAGATAGTTGTTTTGGGTTGGTGCACTACTTGTAAGTGTATCTTGTGTTTTTTATGTTGATTTAATTAAAAAAAGAGGAAAAAAAAAAATTATTTCTTGTGCGGCCCGATACCAATCGATCCACGGACCAGTACCGGGCCGCGGCCCGGTGGTTGGGGACCACTGAGGTAAACAACCAACAGTATGTCAGAAAGCTAGCTAAAACGGTACACATATTCATAATATAGTATACATTTTAACTGACCTTTATTTGACTATTTTTGTCTTTTTTTAGGTGGCTAAAATACGCGGTGCTGCTGACCGCCGTCTAACATTACGTGTGATATATTGACTAACGTAACCCTGCTTAAAAAAAATCACTGAACAAAAAGTATGAATAAGGTAGTGAACTGCAACAGATTCCCATGTTTGCAATAACGTTATAACGTTAGCAGTGAGTTTACAGCCTCACTGATTTAACTACACAGCAAATAAAAGTCACGTTACTTAGCCAATAAACGTTATCTTACATTCAAAACTTACCGTTCTTTGTGCAACTTTAAATGCCGGACGAAGTTGGAAGTTGTTGCCTCTCCATCAGTCATTTTTGAACCGCATGTGTTGCATACTGCAAACCGTTTTGTGTTGACCACCTCGTAATTTTTATACCCAAACAAAATTATTTTAGGTATCATTTTTTGTTCACTGGCGTGTGGTTTGGACATGTCTTCTTCGTTGGTTGTCCTGCAATTTGATTGGATGAATGCTGTGTGATGAAAACAAAGTAGATCTAATTTGATTGGCTGTTGTACTGAGAGCACACCAGCTGACACACGCAACGCTGATAGACAAGTACACAATGAAAAATACGGAGCGCTCCCGAATAACTTTTTCATCTTTGGGTTTTGGGGAAAGTAGCAAGTCATGTCAAGTCATGTCAATTCAAAAGGCTCAAGTCCAAGTGAAGTCACAAGTCATTGATGTTAAAGTCTAAGTCGAGTTGCAAGTCTTTTTACATTTTGTCAAGTCGAGTCTAAAGTCATCAAATTCATGACTCGAGTCTGACTCGAGTCCAAGTCATGTGACTCGAGTCCACACCTCTGGTAATGCTCCCTGAGGCTGAGCCAATCATTGGTGATGATACTGAACAGGTAGGTTTGGTCTCCTCTGGTGGCTAATACTACTGTAGTATTGATATTTTTAGTTTATTCAGCCATTTTATGCTTGAAAATGCGTCATTTAGGGCCAAAAAAAAAATGTAGACTGTGGTTTAATGTGGTTTACCTGCTCAGTGTCCATGCTGAGATTGGTAGGTCATGAGTTCAAACCCCGGCCGAGTCACACCAAAGACTATAAAAATGGGACCCATTACCTCCCTGCTTGGCACTCAGCATCAAGGGTTGGATTTGGGGGTTAAATCACCAAAATGATTCCTGAGCACGGCCACCGCCGCTGCTCACTGCTCCCCTCACCTCCCAGGGGGGTGGAACAAGGGGATGGGTCAAATTTCACCACACCTAGTGTGTGTGTGACAATCAGTGGTACTTTAACTTTAACTTTAAATTAAAAACATTTTAATAACCCCCCAAAATCTGCAATGTATTAAAGCCGCAATAATTGAAGCGTGCTGTGGGACGACTGTACTACAGAAATGCATGCATAATTTAAGTACATGCCGTAGAGTTTTAGCACAGACATTTGATCTGGAATCTCACGACAATCTAGTAGAAAAAAAAAAAAAAGTCTAATTGTATTTTAGGGTGGATTATAATTATTAAACATCATTTTTATAAATTGGCCCTAGTGTGTGAATGTGAGTGTGAATGTTGTCTGTCTATCTGTGTTGACCCTGCGATGAGGTGGCGACTTGTCCAGGGTGTACACCGCCTTCCACCCGAATGCAGCTGGGATAGGCTCCAGCACCCCCCGCGACCCCAAAAGGGACAAGCGGTAGAAAATGGATGGATGGATGGAATTATTATAAATGGTCCCTAGTGTGTGAATGTTGTCTGTCTATCTGTGTTGGCCCTGCGATGAGGTGGCGACTTGTCCAGGGTGTACACACCTTCCGCCCGAACGCAGCTGGGATAGGCTCCAGCTGCAGCACCCCCCCGTGACCCAGTAAGGGACAAGCGGTAGAAAATGGATGGATGGAATTATTAAAGTTAAAGCACCACTGATAGTCACACCCACACTAGGTGTGGTGAAATTACCCTCTGCATTTGACCCATCCCCTTGTTCACCCCCTAGGAGGCGAGGGGAGCAGTGAGCAGCAGCGGTGGTCGAGCTCGAGAATCATTTTGGTGAATTAACCCCCAATTCCAACGCTTGATGCTGAGTACCAAGCAGGGAGGTAATGGGTCCCATTTTTATAGTCTTTGGTATGACTCGGCCGGGGTTTGAACTCATGACCTACCGATAAATTATAATAAGATTTATATATAATATATATTTGATAACTATAAAATAATAATGTAATATATATTAGTTATAATATAATGTATTGATATTTTACCATGCCAGATATCAGCACATTTTGATAAAAGGCTCTCATGAGTGCCAAAGAAAGTTGAGTTGAGTTGAGTTTGAGTTTATTTGGAACATGCAAGTATACAACATGATACATCACAATCTCCAGTTTCTCTTTTCAACATGTTCGAAAAGGAGTAGGAAGAAGCAAAGCTTATTTAATCCTACCCCTTTTCTTTTACATGACAGTTGCTAAAACTTTTGTTCACTTCCTGTTCTCAATTTATTCACAATATACTCCATAAGTAATCACAATAAAAGAAGTAAATAAATAATAATTGGTGAAGTAAGTTACATTTCATATGTTGAGATAAGTAAGATTATTTTGTGAGTGAAAGAATGAAAGAATGGATGAGTTAAATAAATTCAGAATGTTTATCATGGTTCTTCTTCTTTGTACTTTGTAAACACTTTAAGTTTGAAGAGTTTCTTGAAGTGGATCATATTAGTACATTGTTTGATTGCTTTGCTTAATCCATTCCATCATTTAATTCCACATACTGATATACTGAAGGTCTTAAGTGTTGTACGTGCATACAAATGTTTTAAATTACATTTCTCTCTAAGATTATATTTCTCCTCTTTTTTTGAGAAGAATTATTGTATATTCTTGGGTAGCAGGTTATAGTTTGCTTTGTGTATCATTTTAGCTGTTTGCAAATTCACTATGTCGTAGAATTTCAGAATCTTTGATTCAATAAATAAAGGATTTGTGTGTTCTCTATATCCAACATTATGTATTATTCTAACTGATCTTTTTTGTAACACCGTTAATGAATGAAGTGTACTTTTGTAATTATTTCCCCATATTTCTGCACAATAACTCAGATATGGTAACACTAGTGAGCAGTAGAGAATATGAAGTGATTTTTTGTCTAGAACATGTTTTGCTTTATTCATTATTGACGTGTTTCTTGCTACTTTATGTTGTATATTTTTTACGTGAGATTTCCAGTTCAATTTATCATCAAT
This sequence comes from Nerophis lumbriciformis, assembly GCF_033978685.3. NCBI lineage: Eukaryota > Metazoa > Chordata > Actinopteri > Syngnathiformes > Syngnathidae > Nerophis > Nerophis lumbriciformis. Next base: position 1,364,264 of record NC_084558.2, on the reverse strand, counting down.
CATTATACCTAGAAATTTGGTTTCATTTACTCTTTCAATTTCTATTCCATCTATTTGTATTTGTGTTTGACTTTCTCTTCTACTGTTACCAAATAGCATTATTTTAGTTTTACTGAGATTCAACGATAGTCTGTTTTTGTCCAACCATCTTTTTAATTTGTTAATTTCTTCTGGTATTATTTGTAGTATCTTCTGTGTGTTCTCTCCTGAACAAAACGCTGTTGTATCATCCGCAAATAATACTAACTTTAAATCTTTTGTAACTTTACAAATGTCATTTATATATAGATTGAATAATTTAGGTCCTAGTATTGATCCCTGAGGTACACCACAGGATATATTTAGCGTTGTAGAGGTGTGTTCGCCTACCTTCACGTATTGTTTCCTGTTCATTAGATAACTACTTATCCAGTTTAAGACTAACCCTCTGATGCCATATCGTTCTAGTTTTTTGATTAAAATATTGTGATTAATTGTGTCAAATGCTTTAGTTAGATCCATAAAAACTGCTGCCGCACATTTTTTATTATCTATAGCATTGGTAATTTCTTCTGTAATTTCAATTAAAGCCATGGAAGTTGAAACATTAGCTCTGTATCCATATTGATTTTCTTCGAGTATTCTATTTTTATTTATGAAACTCTCTAATCTGTTATTGAACAGTTTTTCAATGATTTTAGAAAATTGTGGAAGTAAGGAAACAGGTCTATAGTTTGTAAATTGATGTTTGTCGCCAGTCTTGTAAATTGGTGCAACTTTAGCTATTTTCATTTTGTTTGGAAATGTACCTGTTTGAAATGATAGGTTACTAATATACATTAATGGTCCTGAGATCTCTTCAATAACCTTTTTTATCGTTTCCATATCAATTTCATTACAATCAGTTGAAGTCTTGGATTTACATTTTTTCACGATTGTAACTATTTCCTCCTGTGTCACATTACTGAGGAACATGGAGTTGGGATTTCGCTCTATGGTATCATTATAGTCCTCAATTGAAACTGGGTCTGGAATCCTTTCTTCCAATTTTGGTCCAATATTTACAAAATAATTATTGAAGCTTTCAACTACTTCCCTTATGTTGTCATTTTTTTTATTTCCGTCTAAGAAGTATTGAGGGTAGTCCCTCTTAGTGCCATTTTTAATAATGCTATTGAGGATGCCCCATGTTGCTCTCATATTAGTTTTGTTCTTGTCCAATAATTCACTGTAATATTCTTTTCTACATAATCGTAGTATGTATGTTAAAGTTGCATGCCAAATCAGTAGAAAATTAACAAATAATATTTTTTTGTCACTGTCCAAGACGTGCACCTGGGGATAGGCTAAATTGGCCAAAGTGTGTGAATGTGAGTGTGAATGTTGTCTGTCTATCTGTGTTGGCCCTGTGATGAGGTGGCGACTTGTAGATTGTCACTGAAGGCATCAAAACTATGAATGAACACACGTGGAGTTATGTACTTAACAAAAAAAGGTGTAATAACTGAAAACATGTTTTATATTCTAGTTTCTTCATAATAGCCACCCTTTGCTCTGATTACTGCTTTGCACACTCTTGGCATTCTCTCGATGAGCTTCAAGAGGTAGTCACCTGAAATTGGTTTTCACTTCACAGGTGTCATAGTTTTGATGCCTTCAGGGACAATCTACAATGTAAATAGTCATGAAAATAAAGAAAACGCATTGAAATGAGAAGGTGTGTCCAAACTTTTGGCCTGTACTGGCGTGGCAAAGTTGGTAGAGTGGCCGTGCCAGCAATCGGAGTGTTGCAGGTTACTGGGGTTCAATCCCCACCTTCTACCATCCTAGTCACATCCGTTGTGTCCTTGGGCAAGACACTTCACCCCTTGCTCCTGATGGCTGCTGGTTAGCGCCTTGCATGGCAGCTCCCGCCATCAGTGTGTGAATGGGTGAATGTGGTAATACTGTCAAAGCGCTTTGAGTACCTTGAAGGTAGAAAAGCGCTATACAAGTTTATCATTATAATTACTGTATGTGTATATACAGGTAAAAGCCAGCAAATTAGAATATTTTGAAAAACTTGATTTATTTCAGTAATTGCATTCAAAAAGTGTAACTTGTACATTATATTTATTCATTGCACACAGACTGATGCATTCAAATGTTTATTTCATTTAATTTTGATGATTTGAAGTGGCAACAAATGAAAATCCAAAATTCCGTGTGTCACAAAATTAGAATATTACTTAAGGCTAATACAAAAAAGGGATTTTTAAAAATGTTGGCCAACTGAAAAGTATGAAAATGAAAAATATGAGCATGTACAATACTCAATACTTGGTTGGAGCTCCTTTTGCCTCAATTACTGCGTTAATGCGGCGTGGCATGGAGTCGATGAGTTTCTGGCACTGCTCAGGTGTTATGAGAGCCCAGGTTGCTCTGATAGTGGCCTTCAACTCTTCTGCGTTTTTGGGTCTGGCATTCTGCATCTTCTTTTTCACAATACCCCACAGATTTTCTATGGGGCTAAGGTCAGGGGAGTTGGCGGGCCAATTTAGAACAGAAATACCATGGTCCGTAAACCAGGCACGGGTAGATTTTGCGCTGTGTGCAGGCGCCAAGTCCTGTTGGAACTTGAAATCTCCATCTCCATAGAGCAGGTCAGCAGCAGGAAGCATGAAGTGCTCTAAAACCTGCTGGTAGACGGCTGCGTTGACCCTGGATCTCAGGAAACAGAGTGGACCGACACCAGCAGATGACATGGCACCCCAAACCATCACCCAACCATGCAAATTTTGCATTTCCTTTGGAAATCGAGGTCCCAGAGTCTGGAGGAAGACAGGAGAGGCACAGGATCCACGTTGCCTGAAGTCTAGTGTAAAGTTTCCACCATCAGTGATGGTTTGGGGTGCCATGTCATCTGCTGGTGTCGGTCCACTCTGTTTCCTGAGATCCAGGGTCAACGCAGCCGTCTACCAGCAAGTTTTAGAGCACTTCATGCTTCCTGCTGCTGACCTGCTCTATGGAGATGGAGATTTCAAGTTCCAACAGGACTTGGCGCCTGCACACAGCGCAGAATCTACCCGTGCCTGGTTTACGGACCATGGTATTTCTGTTCTAAATTGGCCCGCCAACTCCCCTGACCTTAGCCCCATAGAAAATCTGTGGGGTATTGTGAAAAGGAAGATGCAGAATGCCAGACCCAAAAACGCAGAAGAGTTGAAGGCCACTATCAGAGCAACCTGGGCTCTCATAACACCTGAGCAGTGCCAGAAACTCATCGACTCCATGCCACGCCGCATTAACGCAGTAATTGAGGCAAAAGGAGCTCCAACCAAGTATTGAGTATTGTACATGCTCATATTTTTCATTTTCATACTTTTCAGTTGGCCAACATTTCTAAAAATCCCTTTTTTGTATTAGCCTTAAGTAATATTCTAATTTTGTGACACACGGAATTTTGGATTTTCATTTGTTGCCACTTCAAATCATCAAAATTAAATGAAATAAACATTTGAATGCATCAGTCTGTGTGCAATGAATAAATATAATGTACAAGTTACACCTTTTGAATGCAATTACTGAAATAAATCAAGTTTTTCAAAATATTCTAATTTACTGGCTTTTACCTGTAGACTTAGACTAGACTTAGACTTCCTTTTTATTGTCATTCAAATTTGAACTTTACAGCACAGATAAGAACGAAATTTCGTTACATAAGCTCATGGTAGTGCAGGATAAAAAAAAGCAATAAGGTGCATATATAAATAAATAAATAAATATATATAAATATATATATAAAATAAATAAACATATATAGATAAATAAATAGATTACTGTACAGATAAATATATTGCACTTTTCCACATGCGTCCACTTTTATGGATGTATGTATGTTATATTGTATATATTTTACATTTTAAAAAATGGAGATAAACATTGTAATAATTTTAATTATTTTTAATGCTGTTTTAATGTCTGTCAGGTTTGTGGAGTTCCGCCATTTTTGAGTAGTTTTTTTTTTAAATTTCCTACTCAATTCTCACAAGGTGAAAGACAATAAGAATACTCACTGGGTAGATGTTCCAGTTCATTCATGAACTTGTCCTTCATGTGGTTGTAGTCGTGTCCGGGGTGATGCTCGGCGTGCCCATGGTGTTCTGTATGCTGGTGCTCGTGGTGAACTTTCTCTGTCGCCTCCTCCGACTCCGGTTCCGGGGGCTCTGCGGCCCTCCGAGCCCGGACCCCGCCGCTGACCAGCCTCATGTCTGCTGCTAAAAAAAAAAAACCCAACAACGGTTATTTTGCTATTTTGTGCGTCACATTGGCAGCCGTATCAACAGATACCACAGCTGCGTATGTACACTGGTGTAATCCCCACGTTTGTGTATTGCACTACAGCAGGAGCATGGAACATCTCTAAGCTAGAAGCTCGACATGGCTGACCTTAATCCCTCTTGTTTGCCCTCCCCACCGCTACCCATGATTTCCCTCCACCGTTTGGCCCCTCTTGCTTTTGTGCTCGTATACTGTCTCTGCACGTAACTGGATTTAACCCGGCAATTTTAATCCAGACGCTGGATCTCTGAAAGCTTGGATAAAAAGGAGTTGGCTTTCTCCGTCATTCACCAACCGGCCGCAATATCATGAGATTCAATAGAAGAACTGTATTCCACCTTTGGAAAGATAATGTTGCTTAGGTTTGTAGAGGCGTACTGTATGTTTAATATGACAGTTGCAGTGTTCCATACGAGAGTCAACATATTATATATTATATAATGCAATGCCACATCAACGATAAACATGGTTAAATTACTAGCTCGCTAAAACGAGTACCGTATTTTTCGGACTATAAGTCGCAGGTTTTTTCATAGTTTGGCCGGGCTCCAGTGTGATTTATATATGTTTTTTTCCATCTTTATTATGCATTTTCGGCAGGTGCGACTTATACTCCGAAAAATACGGTAATTCTTTAAAGGCCAAATTCATGCATACTTGCCAACCCTCCCGGATTTTCCGGGAGACTCCCGAAATTCAGCGCTTCTCGCGAAAACCTCCCGGGACAAATGTTCTCCCGAAATTCAGGTGGACCTGAGTGACATGTCGACAGCCTGTTTTCACGTTCGCTTTCCCACAATATAAACAGCGTGCCTGCCCAATCACGTTATAACTGTAGAATGATCGAGGGCGAGTTCTTGGTTTCTTATGTGGGTTTATTGTTAGGCAGTCCTCCCAGCGCGGTAACAACACACAACAACAGCAGTCACGTTTTCGTCTACCGTAAAGCAGTTCGTCTGCCAAACAGCAATGTTGTGACACTCTTAAACAGGACAATACTGCCATCTACTGTACATGCATATGTGACATTAACATCTAGGGCTTTTAGAGAGTGTAGTGCACAACTGCGCACACAACAAGGAGACGAAGCAGAATGCATCATCAGAGAGGGTGTTCAGCATGGTTAGAAAAATAGTGACAGAGAATAGAACAAGGATGGACAATTCAACCCTTAACTCAACAATGAGTAGATGAGTGTTGTGTGTGTGTATATGTGTAAATAAATGAACACTGAAATTCAAGTATTTCGCTTATTTATTTATTTATATATATATATATAGCTAGAATTCACTGAAAGTCAATTATTTCTTATATATATATATATATATATATATATATATATATATATATATATATATATATATATATATATATATATATGTATATATATATATGTATGTGTGGGGGAAAAAAATCACAAGACTACTTCATCTCTACAGGCCTGTTTCATGAGGGGGTTCCCTCAATCATCAGGAGATTTTAATGGGAGCATTCACATACCATGGTTTATATAGGGCACAGAGTGGGTGGGTACAGGCTGGTGTAGGGGCGTGGTGATTGGCTCATGTGTTACCTAGGAGGTGTTTCCGTCTATGGCGGCATGCTGATACAATTTCGCTGCGTTTGTTGAGGGATGACAGGTCTGGACGGTAAATAATAAACAGTTTCTCTTTCAAGCATAGGTTGCATCTTTTATTACCACTATTGTAAGGTGTGCTGGATGCAAGAATTTGCCATGTTATTGAATATTCAACATTATTGTCTTTGAGGTCCCAAATGTGTTTGCTGAGTTCTGTGGTATTCCGCAGGTTTTGGTTCCTGAAAGAAGCCTTGTTGAGGAACTAAAGGATTTTGAGAACGACATGCTCAAAATGATACAATCAGTCAAATGCAAGCCAGTCCGCAACCCACTCCTCACCAAGCTGAAAAATGACAAGGAGCGCATCAAGAAAGTAAACAACCTCATCATAGCTGCCGATAAAACCACAAACTTCTACAGAATGGACATACCAGAACATAACACCTTACTGGACAGAAGCATCACCAAATCATACAAAAAAGCACAACCCAACACCTTACAGAACATCCACCTGGAAAATAAAAGGATCGCGGCTGAACTGCGAAATACCACAGAACTCAGCAAACACATTTGGGACCTCAAAGACAATAATGTTGAATATTCAATAACATGGCAAATTCTTGCATCCAGCACACCTTACAATAGTGGTAATAAAAGATGCAACCTATGCTTGAAAGAGAAACTGTTTATTATTTACCGTCCAGACCTGTCATCCCTCAACAAGCGCAGCGAAATTGTATCAGCATGCCGCCACAGACGGAAACACCTCCTAGGTAACACATGAGCCAATCACCACGCCCCTACACCAGCCTGTACCCACCCACTCTGTGCCCTATATAAACCATGGTATGTGAATGCTCCCATTAAAATCTCCTGATGATTGAGGGAACCCCCTCATGAAACAGGCCTGTAGAGATGAAGTAGTCTTGTGATTTTTTTTCCCACACATACATATATTGCGCTCTACTACGGTATCGAGCACTATTTTTTGGATAACCTTATTAAGACATATATATATATATATACAGACGGAAACACCTCCTAGGTAACACATGAGCCAACCACCACGCCCCTACACCAGCCTGTACCCACCCACTCTGTGCCCTATATAATCCATGGTATGTGAATGCTCCCATTAAAATCTCCTGATGATTGAGGGAACCCCCCCTCATGAAACAGGCCTGTAGAGATGAAATAGTCTTGTGATTTTTTTCCCACACATACATATATATATATATATATATATATATATATATATATATATATATATATATAAAAAAATATATATATATATATATATTAAAAAAAAAAAAAAAAAAATATATATATATATATATATGTATATATGAAATACTTGACTTGGTGAATTCTAGCTGTAAATATACTCCTCCCCTCTTAACCCTGCCCCCGACCACGCCCCCCCTCCCGAAATCAGAGGTCTCAAGGTTGGCAAGTATGAATTCATGGTGCAGTTCAATTCTATCAGATATGACCACCTGTAACTAACTCTCTTTTCCCGAGTCTAATGTCAACTGGTTCAGGGGAAAACACACGGACTCTAATACAAATAATAACAGAATAAATTGACACATTAAAAAGATGGTTGGACAAAAAACGACTATCTTTGAATCTCGGTAAAATGAAAAAAAATGCTATTCGGTAACAGTAGAAGAGAAAGTCAGACACAAATACAAATCAAATGTTTGGGTGTAATAATAGATGATCAAATTAACTTGCAATCTCACACAAAAATACACAACACAAGGTCGCAAGAAACATTTATATAATGAACAAAGCAAAATATGTTCTAGACCAGGCCTGGGGCAATTATTTTGACTCGGGGGCCAAATTTAGAGAAAAAAATGTGTCTGGGGCCGGTATATCTATTTTTAGGAACACTAATACAAAACCTCACAATAATGTCTGATTGAATGCTAAAAACGTTATGACAGACCGCCTTAAAAAATGTAATGGAATTTTACACTTTTCTATGAAGGATAAAACACTGAATATTGACAACATATGAACGTCACACCCCCTCTCTATCGACAAATTTTACAATCAAGCGAAACGCAACAAAAATGCAACAAACAGCGAAATATGAACGCGAAGGGTAAAAAACCTACAATCTGATATATCTGATACATCACTAAGCTTTAGAACTTTGTTGTAAAAATCTCCTTCCGCGTCTGTCCCTGACACCCACATTTCAGGCTGGCCATTCTGGAAACACTCTGTGGAAACGCTTCCCACCCACACTGCTTGGTGCCTCGTCTGAGCTGCTGTGACTTAGATTACCATAGTAACTAATTAGATTACCATAGTAACTAGTATATCATGCAAAAGCGCAGATTCCAACCATTGAAATACTTTACATGGTTCAAGACTTACGGTCATTTGAAAACATCCTTGAACATCATAATGGCAGCTACACTTTCCATCTTAAAGATCTAAAAAAATTATTTGGGAATGTCCGGCGGGCCAGATTGAAAAGCTTTACGGGCCGCATGTGGCCCCCGGGCCTTAATTTGCCCAGGTCTGCTCTAGACCAAAAATCACTCCATATTCTCTACTGCTCACAAGTGTTACCATATCTGAGTTATTGTGTAGAAGAAATACGGGGAAATAACTATAAAAGTACATTATATTCACTAATAGTGTTACAAAAAAAGGTCAGTTAGAATAATACATAGTGTTGCACAGGAGCGTCACTAGCTTTTAAGGACAGGGGGGGCTTAGCCCCCAGGAGATGCACAGGATGCGAGCGAACGTTACGCGCAAGCACAAAACTTCACAAACGGCTAACAAAGACTTAGAAATTATTCATTGTTATTATTACTATTTTTTTTAAAATGCACGGGACGATGTATTTATTCATTTTACATTGTATATTAAATGTCTTGGTTTTTCCTCCCTCTGAAAATCCTATGAAATGTTAAACAAGCCATCCTATAATAATACAACAGCTATTAATGTAACAATACAATAAACAAATATATTTAATGATGTTTTTTTCATTATTTTAACAATAGGCTAATGTATATTACTTTATATAGATTCTACAAGAAACACAAAACTTAAACACTAAATTATTTACAATTGCACACACAAGGTTTTGTGCAGCTTCACTCACTGTAAAGGAAGATAATGTGCTTCGTACACCTGCAGGACCGCAAGCAAGGTCGCAGAAAAAATGCGGACTGGAATTTGAGTGATGTGGGCATTTTCTATATGAACAAGTGGAATGGATTGGATACCGACGCACTAAAGGGGCTCTCTACCTTACGCTACGAAGTGAAGTGAATTACATTTATATAGCGCTTTTTCTCAAGTGACTCAAAGCGCTTTACATAGTGAAACCCAATGTCTAAGTTACATTTAAACCAGTGTGGGTGGCACTGGGAGCAGGTGGGTAAAGTGTCTTGCCCAAGGACACAACTGCAGTGACTAGGATGGCGGAAGCGGGGATCGAACCTGCAACCCTCAAGTTGCTGGCACGGCCGCTCTACCAACCAAGCTATACCGCCCGGTGAGGGGAAACTGAGTGAATAATAACGGGTTATATGATTTTTTTATTTAAACTCATATTCGGGCCACTTTATAATGAATATGTATTTGTAAAAAAAATAATAAAAAATATAACACCAAATTATTTAGGGGGGCTTAAGAATATTTTAGGGGGGCTTGAGCCCCCCTAAAATATGCCTAACAACGCCAATGGTGTTGCATATAGAGAACATACAAACCCTTTATTTATTGAATCAAAAATATTGAAATTAAACGATATAGTGAATTTGCAAACAGCTAAAATGATACACAAAGCAAACTGTAACCTGCTACCCCAGAATGTACAACTATTCTTCTCAAATCGAATTTAAAACATTTGTATGCACGTACAACACCTATGACCTTTTAGTAACTTTTCCCAAGAGCTATTACTTAAATTTTTAGGATTACATTTACAGAAACATTTCAGATTTTTTTTGTGATAAAGCGGCTTTAAAACTAGGACAATTCTAAGTGAGATGAATGACAAATGTTAGATCATACTGTATGAAATGAACAGTATCCATCTTACCTGCAAATATGTCCCTGGTATTCCTTCTATACAGACACACCTAGTAAATTGTATTTGAAGAAAATATATCTTTTTTTACACAGCCATCACTCCCTCCGTACGAATGGCAACATGAAAGCTGAAGCGTTGGCAAATCACTAGAGCAGTGTTGGGGCTTAATCCTCCTCCCCATCTTGTGATGTTCCAATGGTGACACACATCTGTTACTTTATGTCTGATTCAATTTGAACACAGATTTGTCTATTTAGCCTCTGTCACACTTGCACACACGTCTGAGCTGGAAAGGTTTATTAAAATGATCCATGAAACTCAAGCCTTTTCTTTTAATTAATCCTCGTTGCTTCCGCTGTACCTTAAAATCTAACCACTTTCACTCAGAATAGGACATTGTAAGCAATGTGTTGCCATATAAAGTGCATTCGGAAACTATCACTTTTTTCCACATTTTGTTGTGTTACATCCTTATTCCAAACTGGAATTGTCATGACTTGGTCTTGGGTGTGTGCTTTTCCGGGATACAACGAAAAGTTGGCTCGGGCGAGACGGGAATGAAGGTACATGATTTATTTATTATTATCAAAAAAAAGGAATAAATGAAAGCGCGCGCAGTGGCGGAGAATAAACTATGAAACCAAAAGACTATAGCAAAAAAGTACAAACGAAAAACACGCACAATGGCGGAGAACAAACTATGAAACCAAAAAGACTATAAACATGGAACAAAAACTTACTTGGCTTGGACAAAAATAGATGCATGAAGAATGGAAATGGAAAGAATGGACAGAGCATAAATGTGGTGAGGTCGTCAGAACGACAAACTGAAAAGAATGAACTTAAATACTATGGACATGATTAGTGAAAGCAGGTGCGTGACTCAAAACGTGAAACAGGTGCGTGACGTGACAGGTGAAAACTAATGGTTGCTATGGTGACAAACAAGAGTGCACAATGAGTCCAAACGTGGAACAGGTGAAACTAATGGGTAATCATGCAAACAAGACAAGGGAGTGAAAAGCCAGAAACTAAACAAAACATGACTAAGACAAAACATGATTACACAGACATGACAGGAATAAGTTCATTTTTGTCCTCAAAATTCTACAGACAATACCCCATAATGACAATGTGAAAATGTTTTGTTTTAAATTTTTCAAAATCTTTAAAAAGAAAAAAGATGAAAATCACACTTACATAAGTATTCACAGTCTTTGCTCAATACTTTGTTGATGCACTTTTGGCAGCAATTACAAACCCTGTTTCCATATGAGTTGGGAAATTGTGTTAGATGTAAATATAAACGGAATACAATGATTTGCAAATAATTTTCAACCCATATTCAGTTGAATATGCTACAAAGACAACATATTTGATGTTCAAACTGATAAACATTTTTTTTTTGCAAATAACCATTAACTTTAGAATTTGATGTCAGCAACACGTGACAAAGAAGTTGGGAAAGGTGGCAATAAATACTGATAAAATTGAGGAATGCTCATCAAACACTTATTTGGAACATCCCACAGGTGTGCAGGCTAATTGGGAACAGGTGGGTGCCATGATTGGGTATAAAAGTAGATTCCAGTCATTCACAAACAAGGATGGGGCGAGGGTCACCACTTTGTCAACAAATGCGTGAGCAAATTGTTGAACAGTTTAAGAAAAACCTTTCTCAACCAGCTATTGCAAGGAATTTAGGGATTTCACCATCTACGGTTCAGTAATATCATCAAAGGGTTCAGAGAATCTGGAGAAATCACTGCACGTAAGCAGCTAAGCCCGTGACCTTCGATCCCTCAGGCTGTACTGCATCAACAAGCGACATCAGTGTGTAAAGGATATCACCTCATGGGCTCAGGAACACTTCAGAAATCCACTGTCAGTAACTACAGTTGGTCGCTACATCTGTAAGTGCAAGTTAAAACTGTCCTATGCAAGGCGAAAACCGTTTATCAACAACACCCAGAAACGCTTCGCTGGGCCTGAGCTCATCTAAGATGGACTGATACAAAGTGGAAAAGTGTGCTGTGGTCTGACGAGTCCACATTTCAAATTGTTTTTGGAAACTGTGGACGTCGTGTCCTCCGGACCAAAGAGGAAAAGAACCATCCGGATTGTTGTAGGCGCAAAGTTGAAAAGCCAGCATCTGTGATGGTATGGGGGTGTATTAGTGCCCAAGACATGGCTAACTCACACATCTGTGAAGGCGCCATTAATGCTGAAAGGTACAAACAGGTTTTGGAGCAACATATGTTGCCATCCAAGCAACGTTACCATGGAAACCCCTGCTTATTTCAGCAAGACAATGCCAAGCCACGTGTTACATCAAAGTGGCTTCATAGTAAAAGAGTGCGGGTACTAGACTGGCCTGCCTGTAGTCCAGACCTGTCTCCCATTGAAAATGTGTGGCGCATTATGAAGCCTAAAATACCAAAACGGAGACCCCCGGACTGTTGAACAACTTAAGCTGTACATCAAGCAAGAATGGGAAAGAATTCCACCTGAGAAGCTTAAAAAATGTGTCTCCTCAGTTCCCAAACGTTTACTGAGTGTTGTTAAAAGGAAAGGCCATGTAACACAGTGGTGAACATGCCCTTTCCCAACTACTTTGGCACGTGTTGCAGCCATGAAATTCTAAGTTAATTATTATTTGGAAAAAAAAAAAAAAAGTTTATGAGTTTGAACATCAAATATCTCGTCTTTGTAGTGCATTCAATTGAATATGGGTTGAAAAGGATTTGCAAATCATTGTATTCCATTTATATTTACATCAAACACAATTTCCCAACTCATATGGAAACGGGGTTTGTACAGCCTCAAGTATTTTGGAACACCACAACCTTGGCACCTATCTTTGGGCAGTTTCACCCATTTCACCCATTTCACTAGGCCACATCCTCAGTGGCCTAGTGGTTAGCGTGTCCGCCCGGAGATCGGTAGGTCGTGAGTTTGGTTTTCATCCAAAATGTCTCTGTACATTGCTGCATTCATCTTTCCCTCTATCCTGACGAGTCTCCCGGTTCCTGCTGCTGAAAAACATCCCCACAGCATGATGCTGCCACCACCATGGTTCACTGTAGGGACGGTATTGGCTTTGGTGATGAGCGGTGCCTGGTTTTCTCCAAACATGACACCTGGCATACACGCCAAAGAGTTTAACCTTTGTCCCTTCAGACCAGAGAATTTTGTTTATCATGGTCTGGTTAGATGGTTGTCCTTCTAGAAGGTTCTCATTTCTCCACAGAGGAATGCTGGAGCTCTGACAGAGTGACCATCAGGGTCTTGGTCACCTCCCTGACTAGAACAAAGATGAATGCAGAAATGTACAGAGACATCCTAGATGAAAACCAACGATTCCCATTCGATTTGATGGAGCTTGAGAGGTGCTGCAAAGATGAATGGGCAAAGATAGATGTGCCAAGATTGTGGCACCGTAGTTAAAAAGATTTGAGGCTGTAATTGCTGCCAAAGGTGCATCAACAAAGTATTGAGCAAAGGCTTTGAATACTTATGTACATGTGATTTTTTACTTGTTTTTTTTGTTTTAATTAACCTGCACAATTAATCACATTGTCATTATGGGGTATTGTGTGTAGAATTTTGAGGACAAAAATGATTATTTTTTCCATTTTGGAATATGGCTGTAAAATAACAAGTTCGGAAACACTGTAACTGTACATATCCGCACATTTAGTAGAGCGCTTTGGGCGCAGTAATCCACGGGCAGGCTGCCATGTGTTTGCACCGTCACATCTGGACATCGCAGAGGCGACGATCCAACATGCAACAGCCTCTACTAGTCAGCAGTTGACAGCCAACAAGGCAGGACTTAAAATGAAAAACCAACAAATGGAAGCCGCTTTAGCTGAGAACTGACATGTCGGTTAGTACCAGAGGTGGGACCAAGTCATTGTTTTGCAAGTCACAAGTAAGTCTCAAGTCTTTGCCCTCAAGTCCGAGTCAAGTCCCGAGTCAAGTCCAAAGTCAAGACTGGAAAGTCTCAAGTCAAGTCCTAAGTCCTGCATTTTGAGTTTCGAGTCCTTTCAAGTCCTTTTAACCACAGACTAATATATTAACACAGATTGTGTATGCTTTTCAAACGCTGTATTTATTTATTAAAACAAGTGCATTTTAAATTGCAGGAAAGAAAATTGTGCTGACATTGCACTTTATAATAGCACTATTAACCAGTCATTTTAAACATTAACTCATTCCTTTACAGAACAAACACATTGAAAAATAAAGTGCAAATGTACTTATTTGTACAAAAGTGTTAACATTGAAAAAACATGACATATACGTGAACATAACAAAAAAGTTGCACTTTTTATATGTCAGGGCCCTATGCTGCATTGCATTTGCAAAAGACCAAATTAGCCAAGAGTCTGTCAGTCATTTGTGCACGATGGGGGCGTAGTATGATGCCACCATGGCTGAAAACTCGCTCCACTGGAGCACTGGAGGCAGGCACTGCCAAGACTCTCATGGCCACTCGGAACAGTGAAGGAAGAGTCTTCATGTTCAATGCCCAGAACAAAAGGGGGGAGAGAGTTGTTTTGGGTTGGTGCACTACTTGTAAGTGTATCTTGTGTTTTTTATGTTGATTTAATTAAAAAAAGAAAAGAAAAAAAAAATTATTTCTTGTGCGGCCCGATACCAATCGATCCACGGACCAGTACCGGGCCGCGGCCCGGTGGTTGGGGACCACTGAGGTAAACAACCAACAGTATGTCAGACAGCTAGCTAAAACGGTACACATATTCATAATATAGTATACATTTTAACTGACCTTTATTTTACTATTTTTGTCTTTTTTTAGGTGGCTAAAATACGCGGTGCTGCTGACCGCCGTCTAACGTTACGTGTGATATATTGACTAACGTAACCCTGCTTAAAAAAATCACTGAACAAAAAGTATGAATAAGGTAGAGAACTGCAACAGATTCCCGTGTTTGCAATAATGTTAGCAGTGAGTTTACAGCCTCACTGATTTAACTACACAGCAAATAAAAGTCACGTTACTTAGCCAATAAACGTTATCTTACATTCAAAACTTACCGTTCTTTGTGCAACTTCAAATACCGGACGAAGTTGGAAGTTGTTGCCTCTCCATCAGTAATTTTCGAACCGCATGTGTTGCATACTGCAAACCGTTTTGTGTTGACCACCTCGTAATTTTTATACCCAAACAAAATTATTTTAGGTATCATTTTTTGTTCACTGGCGTGTGGTTTGGACATGTCTTCTTCGTTGGTTGTCCTGCAATTTGATTGGATGAATGCTGTGTGATGAAAACAAAGTAGATCTAATTTGATTGGCTGTTGTACTGAGAGCACACCAGCTGACACACGCAACGCTGATAGACAAGTACACAATGAAAAATACGGAGCGCTCCCGAATAACCTTTTCATCTTTGGGTTTTGGGGAAAGTAGCAAGTCATGTCAAGTCATGTCAATTCAAAAGGCTCAAGTCCAAGTGAAGTCACAAGTCATTGATGTTAAAGTCTAAGTCGAGTTGCAAGTCTTTTTACATTTTGTCAAGTCGAGTCTAAAGTCATCAAATTCATGACTCGAGTCTGACTCGAGTCCAAGTCATGTGACTCGAGTCCACACCTCTGGTTAGTACATCACAGCATGTTATAGCAGATACAATGCTGCAGCATTGCTTTACTGTCACAGTACAGCTTCTTGCAGAAAAAGTCCAATATTTTTGAACCGCTTAAATACAGGTCGGGCCTCAATTTATTGCTGGCTGCTTTTTTTTTTTTTGTCCTGTCCAGCTTCTCAGGTAAATCATATAGTTGATGTAGATGCCCATATCGGCTGTACAAATTGACTTTACAAAAGAGAAGTGTGGTATACTTCTCTTGTTGCCTTATTTGTATTTGACTTTATTAAAGGGATTTATATTATTATTTGGTGCAGCCGGGCCGGAGCAGGAGGGAATATAATAGAATAGAATAGAATAGAATATATCTTTATTGTCATTGTACATTGTACAACGAAATTGTATGCAAAACTAATTTAGTGCAAATTAATAATAACACATAAAAACATAAGAACATAGATAAATAGAAAAAAATACATAAAAATACCAAGCACACAGGTCACAAAAGAAAGAAAGAGAAATAAAGGGACAAGGAGACAAGACAGACGACAACAACAACAACAGCAAACACAACAATAGAACAACATCAGCAAATATGATAGTAAAATAGAAAGCAAAGAAGCAGTTAGTGAAATAAATAATAATACAGAAATGACAATGAGCATTATTACACTACAAATGGAGCAATACAAATACCAATAGAAATAGCACTATTGATAATGCATAATAACAATAATTACCTCTATTATCAACAATACAATTGTTCAAATGCAACAATACATATATGTATAACTTGAAATACAAAAGAAAGCAGATAAATGGAGGGGAAGAAAGAGAAGCAGACTGTATTAACCTTGTAGATTGTTATAGTAACAATAGGTCCACTTCTATCAGAAGTGTCCAGACTTTTTTCACAGATGGCCCTGTACTGAAAAATCTAAAGATTCTTGAGCCATTTTGTAAACAGGCTAAAAGAGTGTAGATATGCTCAGATAGTATACTGTGTGTATTTAATGGTGGAAAAGTGCCTGCATATCAGCTATATAGTGTAGGTGGCCAATAGGATTATTAATATTAGTGCTATTACTTTGAACATTTCAATTGTTTGTCTTAGTTTTGTTGTTAGATTGTATTTTTGGAATGCATAAAAAGCAAGCTGCAGGCCACACTTTGGACACACTTGACTCAGCTAAATAAACACCATACCTCAAATAGACGCTGTAATCCTCCTCGTGGTAGAAGTCTGTACCACTACAAACATATTTTAACCCATTTCATTATGACTGTTGCTGTATGCTTGTGTTTTTATCTATTACATTGTATTGTGCTGTTGTGTCAATCCATTTTTATGTTGAGGGACTGCGGATGGAAATGAGCATTCTTGCCATAATCCGACATATTTACAGGTAAAAGCCAGTAAATTAGAATATTTTGAAAAACTTGATTTATTTCAGTAATTGCATTCAAAAGGTGTAACTTGTACATTATATTTATTCATTGCACACAGACTGATGCATTCAAATGTTTATTTCATTTAATTTTGATGATTTGAAGTGGCAACAAATGAAAATCCAAAATTCCGTGTGTCACAAAATTAGAATATTACTTAAGGCTAATACAAAAAAGGGATTTTTAGAAATGTTGGCCAACTGAAAAGTATGAAAATGAAAAATATGAGCATGTACAATACTCAATACTTGGTTGGAGCTCCTTTTGCCTCAATTACTGCGTTAATGCGGCGTGGCATGGAGTCGATGAGTTTCTGGCACTGCTCAGGTGTTATGAGAGCCCAGGTTGCTCTGATAGTGGCCTTCAACTCTTCTGCGTTTTTGGGTCTGGCATTCTGCATCTTCCTTTTCACAATACCCCACAGATTTTCTATGGGGCTAAGGTCAGGGGAGTTGGCGGGCCAATTTAGAACAGAAATACCATGGTCCGTAAACCAGGCACGGGTAGATTTTGCGCTGTGTGCAGGCGCCAAGTCCTGTTGGAACTTGAAATCTCCATCTCCATAGAGCAGCTCAGCAGCAGGAAGCATGAAGTGCTCTAAAACTTGCTGGTAGACGGCTGCGTTGACCCTGGATCTCAGGAAACAGAGTGGACCAACACCAGCAGATGACATGGCACCCCAAACCATCACCCAACCATGCAAATTTTGCATTTCCTTTGGAAATCGAGGTCCCAGAGTCTGGAGGAAGACAGGAGAGGCACAGGATCCACGTTGCCTGAAGTCTAGTGTAAAGTTTCTACCATCAGTGATGGTTTGGGGTGCCATGTCATCTGCTGGTGTCGGTCCACTCTGTTTCCTGAGATCCAGGGTCAACGCAGCCGTCTACCAGCAAGTTTTAGAGCACTTCATGCTTCCTGCTGCTGACCTGCTCTATGGAGATGGAGATTTCAAGTTCCAACAGGACTTGGCGCCTGCACACAGCGCAAAATCTACCCGTGCCTGGTTTACGGACCATGGTATTTCTGTTCTAAATTGGCCCGCCAACTCCCCTGACCTTAGCCCCATAGAAAATCTGTGGGGTATTGTGAAAAGGAAGATGCAGAATGCCAGACCCAAAAACGCAGAAGAGTTGAAGGCCACTATCAGAGCAACCTGGGCTCTCATAACACCTGAGCAGTGCCGGAAACTCATCGACTCCATGCCACGCCGCATTAACGCAGTAATTGAGGCAAAAGGAGCTCCAACCAAGTATTGAGTATTGTACATGCTCATATTTTTCATTTTCATACTTTTCAGTTGGCCAACATTTCTAAAAATCCCTTTTTTGTATTAGCCTTAAGTAATATTCTAATTTTGTGACACACGGAATTTTGGATTTTCATTTGTTGCCACTTCAAATCATCAAAATTAAATGAAATAAACATTTGAATGCATCAGTCTGTGTGCAATGAATAAATATAATGTACAAGTTACACCTTTTGAATGCAATTACTGAAATAAATCAAGTTTGTCAAAATATTCTAATTTACTGGCTTTTACCTGTATATAACATCCTATGTGTTAAAAAAAAGCAATGTCTTATCTGTTAAGCTGTTATTTACAGCGGAGTCCAGAGACAAGGTGTTGCTGTAATAATTCCGTGGCTAGAGTGATTAAACATTTTAACTGACCCCAAAACAATTTAATGTGTTTTGACAGAAGAGTGTATTTATATTTGACAAACAGAAATCATCTAATAGAAATATATGCTACAGTGAGTGACTGAGGCCATAATAATATAATGAATTGTAGTAAGTATTATTAGTGAAAATATATATTTTAATAATTTATGTTGTTTTTTTGTTTGACACCGTCTGTCTTGAAAGACGCTTTATAAAAAACATTTTTTTTTTTAATTAATTGGCCCTAGTGTGTGAATGTGAGTGTGAATGTTGTCTATCTGTGATGAGGTGGCGACTTTCCAGGGTGTACACCGCCTTCCGCCCGATTGTAGCTGAGATAGGCTCCAGCGCCCCCCGCGACCCTGAAAGGGATAAGCAGTAGAAAATGGATGGATGTAATTTGGAGGGGGAAAATGTCTAGTACTCTCTGCAGTTGCGTATAAACACTGGTCACAATGTCATAGATCACCCATACTAACTGAACACCTTTGTCTTATTGCTGAAAAACTATTATTTTTTGGTGACAGCACACTCATTTTACAGCAGTGGAATATGTTTGCATCATTTAGGGTGTGTGCGTACACTGGATCACTAGATTACAACGTGCGGTTGTGCCGCACAAGTGACGTCCTCGTTATCTTTGCTGAAACATGTCATTCACTCGTCGTTTTTTTTTTTTTAACCACAGGCTATGTATGCGCTGCAGGCTCAAAAGTTAAACTTTAAGCTACCCCATGATAGTAACGAAGCAAAGTCCCGTTATCTTAACAGTGTCCTATTGTGGTAGACATGGCATAATGAAAGGTCATATGATAGCATGTCTGGAAGCTTGCAGAAAAACGAGTGTGATCAAAAATTAGGTGCTGGCAGTGTTGGTTTATTCAAAGTATGACCCAAAAGGAATGTAGGAAATCCATACATGATGGAGTAGGAAAATACTACTTGTAAGCACCATAGCTATGAGGTATTGAGATACTTGAGGCGAGTTGGTTTTCTTGTAGTACAAATCTAGCTTTGACCATAAACATTATTTTGCCAGGTGGTTGCTACTTGGTTTTCACTGTAAGATGCTGGTCTCTACAGGGTGTGTTTATCGAAGAGGTATTCTCCCATGGAGCCGTGGCTTTCGGACGCGGTGATGCGGGTCAGGCTGCCGACGTAGTCGCCCAGCTTCTTGATGGTGTCGTGGCTGTCGTCGAGGAAGTGCTGCTCCAGGAAGTCACACAGCTACGAACGACAAAACAGCGGTGAGCTTTTCACTTGCACAGGCTTGCTTTCTGCAGGATTGTGGGGTTGACCTACATGTGGGTCAGTATGGGTGCCAGCCTTGCTGTGCACGTCCAGAATACAAGTGTTCATTGCCTTCTGGTAGTCCAGGGAGAACGACAATGCGTCCAGACCGCCTCTCCAATCTTCCCTACTTGGTTTCTGCATTCAGAACAACAAAATTAACAAGGTTCCGTATTTTTCGGAGTATAAGTCGCTCCGGAGTATAAGTCACACCGGCCGAAAATGCATAATAAAGAAGGAAAAAAACATATATAAGTCGCACTGGAGCATAAGTCGCATTTTTTGGGGAAATTTATTTGATAAAAGCCAACACCAAGAATAGACATTTGAAAGGCAATTTGAAATAAATAAAGAATAGTGAACAACAGGCTGAATAAGTTTATGTTATATGAGGCATAAATAACCAACTGGTATGTTAACGTAACATATTATGGTAAGAGTCATTCAAATAACTATAACATATAGAACATGCTATACGTTTACTAAACAATCTGTCACTCCTAATCGCTAAATCCCATGAAATCTTATACGTCGAGTCTCTTACGTGAATGAGCTAAATAATATTATTTGATATTTTACGCTAATGTGTTAATAATTGCACACATAAGTCGCTCCTGAGTATAAGTCGCACCGCTGGCCAAACTATGAAACAAACTGCAGTTATTTTAATTAGGGCTGTCAAATGAAATGTTTTTAAATCAGATTAATCACATTTTGGGCGACTACTCACTTGCATGATTAGAATTATCTTAAGAAAAGACTCCAACATGTGTTCACATATACAATGTTATCTTCAGAATGTCATCCACAAACATTTTTAAACTTTTTACTTGAATGCATGTTGCTCGGTATCGGTTTTTTTTTATTTTTTATTTTTTATTAAATCAACATAGAAAACACAAGATACACTTACAATTAGTGCACCAACCCAAAAAAAAAAACCACCCTCCCCCATTTACACTCATTCTCACAAAAGGGTTGTTTCTTTCTGTTATTAATATTCTGGTTCCTACATTATATATCAATATATATCAATACAGTCTGCAAGGGATACAGTCCGTAAGCACACATGATTGTGCGTGCTGCTGGTCCACTAATAGTACTAACCTTTAACAGTTGATTTGACTCATTTTCATTAATTACTAGTTTCTATGTAACTGTTTTTATAGTTTTACTTTTTTTATTCAAGAAAATGTTTTTTAATTTATCTTTTTTATTTTATGAATTTTTTTTAAAAGTACCTTATCTTCACCAAATCTGGTTGTCCAAATTAGGCATAATAATGTGTTAATTCCACGACTGTATATATCGGTTGATATCGGTATCAGTAATTAAAGAGTTGGACAATATCGGCAAAAAGCCATTATCGGACATCCCTACTTGATAATATACAGGTAAAAGCCAGTAAATTAGAATATTTTGAAAAACTTGATTTATTTCAGTAATTGCATTCAAAAGGTGTAACTTGTACATTATATTTATTCATTGCACACAGACTGATGCATTCAAATGTTTATTTCATTTAATTTTGATGATTTGAAGTGGCAACAAATGAAAATCCAAAATTCCGTGTGTCACAAAATTAGAATATTACTTAAGGCTAATACAAAAAAGGGATTTTTAGAAATGTTGGCCAACTGAAAAGTATGAAAATGAAAAATATGAGCATGTACAATACTCAATACTTGGTTGGAGCTCCTTTTGCCTCAATTACTGCGTTATTGCGGCGTGGCATGGAGTCGATGAGTTTCTGGCACTGCTCAGGTGTTATGAGAGCCCAGGTTGCTCTGATAGTGGCCTTCAACTCTTCTGCGTTTTTGGGTCTGGCATTCTGCATCTTCCTTTTCACAATACCCCACAGATTTTCTATGGGGCTAAGGTCAGGGGAGTTGGCGGGCCAATTTAGAACAGAAATACCATGGTCCGTAAACCAGGCACGCGTAGATTTTGCGCTGTGTGCAGGCGCCAAGTCCTGTTGGAACTTGAAATCTCCATCTCCATAGAGCAGGTCAGCAGCAGGAAGCATGAAGTGCTCTAAAACTTGCTGGTAGACGGCTGCGTTGAGCCTGGATCTCAGGAAACAGAGTGGACCGACACCAGCAGATGACATGGCACCCCAAACCATCACCCAACCATGCAAATTTTGCATTTCCTTTGGAAATCGAGGTCCCAGAGTCTGGAGGAAGACAGGAGAGGCACAGGATCCACGTTGCCTGAAGTCTAGTGTAAAGTTTCCACCATCAGTGATGGTTTGGGGTGCCATGTCATCTGCTGGTGTCGGTCCACTCTGTTTCCTGAGATCCAGGGTCAACGCAGCCGTCTACCAGCAAGTTTTAGAGCACTTCATGCTTCCTGCTGCTGACCTGCTCTATGGAGATGGAGATTTCAAGTTCCAACAGGACTTGGCGCCTGCACACAGCGCAAAATCTACCCGTGCCTGGTTTACGGACCATGGTATTTCTGTTCTAAATTGGCCCGCCAACTCCCCTGACCTTAGCCCCATAGAAAATCTGTGGGGTATTGTGAAAAGGAAGATGCAGAATGCCAGACCCAAAAACGCAGAAGAGTTGAAGGCCACTATCAGAGCAACCTGGGCTCTCATAACACCTGAGCAGTGCCAGAAACTCATCGACTCCATGCCACGCCGCATTAACGCAGTAATTGAGGCAAAAGGAGCTCCAACCAAGTATTGAGTATTGTACATGCTCATATTTTTCATTCTCATACTTTTCAGTTGGCCAACATTTCTAAAAATACCTTTTTTGTATTAGCCTTAAGTAATATTCTAATTTTGTGACACACGGAATTTTGGATTTTCATTTGTTGCCACTTCAAATCATCAAAATTAAATGAAATAAACATTTGAATGCATCAGTCTGTGTGCAATGAATAAATATAATGTACAAGTTACACCTTTTGAATGCAATTACTGAAATAAATCAAGTTTTTCAAAATATTCTAATTTACTGGCTTTTACCTGTATATCGGTTGATATCGGTATCAGTAATTAAAGAGTTGGACAATATCGGCAAAAAGCCATTATCGGACATCCCTACTTGATAATATATACCCCCTACCCCCCACACCATCTCCCGAATTCGGAGATCTCAAGGTTGGCAAGTATGGATTAATCACATGAGTTGAGTAAGTAATTTTGACAGCCCTAATTTTAATCAAAACAATTCTGCCACTTACAGAAATAGTCTGCAGCAAAATACGACCCCCTCGTGTATTTTGATACTCCAGCAGCTTCTCAGCTTGTTCTCGCTCCTTTCCGGAAAGCTCTAAAAAATAACTAGAGAATTTCTTCAGGGCAACATCGTCCCTGTCAAAATACATGCCCTGTAGAAGGAAAAGAGCAACATGTAATGATGCATTTAGTGCATGCAAGTACGTAGAAGAGGTTAAAATAAAATAAAAAAGGTTACCAGGGACAGGTAGGTGTAAGATGCACTCAGTTTGAGGTTGATGAGCTTGTTGATGTCTTCTTCACACTCGGAGTGGAGGTTTTGCTTTACGGCAGACTGCATTTCTAAACTAGAGAAACATACTGACTTGTAAGAGTGTCGAAACACTACAACAGGATATCCACCGAAAGTACATTTTAAACACAGCACATTTCAAATATGTCCTGTTCTTACAACAGGTGCGACAAGGTTAGCTGTTGTTTACACGCTGCCAGCGTTGTCGAAATGTTACCTGAGAAACAATTATTATAGCAATTATAATACCTTTTCGTCGCTCACCTTTGCATGTCGTCACCCCGTAGCGTGTGTGGAAAAAAGTGAGACTTCCTCGCACGACAGCAGAAAAAGGAAAAAACAACAAAAAAAAACCAGCTATTTTTTCCTGGCGAGCATTGGCTGGCTACCTTAATATTGTGTGTCTCTCCTGCCCCCTGTCGTCTTGGCGCCTCATTACATGTTGGCTTGGGAACTCTATGTTTTTTGATTGATTGACTGAAACTTTTATTAGTAGATTGCACAGCACAGTACAGTACATATTCCGTACAATTGACCACTAAATGGTAACACCCGAATACGTTTTTCAACTTGTTTAAGTCGGGGTCCACGTTAATGGTGTCCGTAAAGCAGAGGTGGGACCAAGTCATTGCTTTGCAAGTCACAAGTAAGTCTCAAGTCTTTGCCCTCAAGTCCGAGTCAAGACAGGCAAGCCCCGAGTCAAGTCCAAAGTCAAGACTGGAAAGTCTCAAGTCAAGTCCTAAGTCCTGCATTTTGAGTTTCGAGTCCTTTCAAGTCCTTTTAACCACAGACTAATATATTAACACAGATTGTGTATGCTTTTCAAACGCTGTATTTATTTATTAAAACAAGTGCATTTTAAATTGCAGGAAAGAAAATTGTGCTGACATTGCACTTTATAATAGCACTATTAACCAGTCATTTTAAACATTAACTCATTCCTTTACAGAACAAACACATTGAAAAATAAAGTGCAAATGTACTTATTTGTGCAAAAGTGTTAACATTGAAAAAACATGACATATACGTGAACATAACAAAAAAGTTGTACTTTTTATATGTCAGGGCCCTATGCTGCATTGCATTTGCAAAAGACCAAATTAGCCAAGAGTCTGTCAGTCATTTGTGCACGATGGGGGCGTAGTATGATGCCACCATGGCTGAAAACTCGCTCCACTGGAGCACTGGAGGCAGGCACTGCCAAGACTCTCATGGCCACTCGGAACAGTGAAGGAAGAGTCTTCATGTTCAATGCCCAGAACAAAAGGGGGGAGAGAGTTGTTTTGGGTTGGTGCACTACTTGTAAGTGTATCTTGTGTTTTTTATGTTGATTTAATTAAAAAAAGAAAAAAATATATATATATTTCTTGTGCGGCCCGATACCAATCGATCCACGGACCAGTACCGGGCCGCGGCCCGGTGGTTGGGGACCACTGAGGTAAACAACCAACAGTATGTCAGAAAGCTAGCTAAAACGGTACACATATTCATAATATAGTATACATTTTAACTGACCTTTATTTTACTATTTTGTAACCCTGCTTAAAAAAAAATCACTGAACAAAAAGTATGAATAAGGTAGTGAACTGCAACAGATTCCCGTGTTTGCAATAACGTTATAACGTTAGCAGTGAGTTTACAGCCTCACTGATTTAACTACACAGCAAATAAAAGTCACGTTACTTAGCCAATAAACGTTATCTTACATTCAAAACTTACCGTTCTTTGTGCAACTTTAAATGCCGGACGAAGTTGGAAGTTGTTGCCTCTCCATCAGTAATTTTCGAACCGCATGTGTTGCATACTGCAAACCGTTTTGTGTTGACCACCTCGTAATTTTTATACCCAAACAAAATTATTTTAGGTATCATTTTTTGTTCACTGGCGTGTGGTTTGGACATGTCTTCTTCGTTGGTTGTCCTGCAATTTGATTGGATGAATGCTGTGTGATGAAAACAAAGTAGATCTAATTTGATTGGCTGTTGTACTGAGAGCACACCAGCTGACACACGCAACGCTGATAGACAAGTACACAATGAAAAATACGGAGCGCTCCCGAATAACTTTTTCATCTTTGGGTTTTGGGGAAAGTAGCAAGTCATGTCAAGTCATGTCAATTCAAAAGGCTCAAGTCCAAGTGAAGTCACAAGTCATTGATGTTAAAGTCTAAGTCGAGTTGCAAGTCTTTTTACATTTTGTCAAGTCGAGTCTAAAGTCATCAAATTCATGACTCGAGTCTGACTCGAGTCCAAGTCATGTGACTCGAGTCCACACCTCTGCCGTAAAGTCTCTATACCAGGGGTCGGCAACCCGCGGCTCTAGAGCCGTATGCGGCTCTTTAGCGCCGCCCTCGTGGCTCTCTGGAGCTTTTTCAAAAATGTATGAAAAGTTGAGGGGACATTGTTTTTAATTTTTTTTTTATATGGTTTCTGTAGGAGGACAACATGACACAAACCTCCATAAATGTTATAAAGCACACTGTTTATATTAAACATGCTTCACTGATTCCAGTATTTGGCGAGCGCCGTTTTGTCCTACTAATTTTGGTGGTCCTAGAACTCACCGCAGTTTGTTTACATGTATAACTTTCTCCGACTTTCTCGGACGTGTTTTATGCCACTTCTTTTTCTGTCTCATTTTGTCCACCACACTTTTAACGTTGTGCATGAATCCACAAAGGTGAGTTTTGTTGATGTTATTGACTTGTGTGGAGTGCTAATCAGACATATTTGGTCACTGCATGACTGCAAGCTAATCGATGCTAACATGCTATTTAGGCTAGCTATATGTACATATTGCATCATTATGCCTCATTTGTAGCTATATTTGAGCTCATTTAGTTTCCTTTAAGTAATCTTAATTCAATTTATATCTCATGACACACTATCTGTATCATCTGTATGTAATATGGCTTTTAATTTTTTGCGGCTCCAGACAGATTTGTTTTTGTATTTTTGGTCCAATTTGGCTCTTTCAGCATTTTGGGTTGCCGACCCCTGCCCTATACCAAGGGTCGGCAACCCAAAATGTTGAAAGAGCCATATTGGACCAAAAATACAAAAAAAAAAAAAAAAAAAAATCTGTCAGGAGCTGCAAAAAATGAAAAGCTGTATATTAGTGTTATATATTTACCATGAATTGATTAATGTGGACAGGTTGTCAAGTTGAAAAACGTATTCGGGTGTTACCATTTAGTGGTCAATTGTACGGAATATGTACTTGAGTGGAGTTGAAGTTGTTCTCTTATTTTGGAAAACCTTGTTACATTGTTAAATGCATCCAGCGGGGCATCACAACAAAATTAGGCATAATAATGTGTTAATTCCACGACTGTATATATCGGTATCGGTTGATATCGGAATCGGTAATTAAGAGTTGGACAATATCGGAATATCGGCAAAAAAGCCATTATCGGACATCTCTAATTCTGACGTTGATTTGATCATTGAAATTATGCATCATAATGTGTTAATTCCACGACTGTATATATCGGTATCGGTTGATATCGGAATCTGTAATTAAGAGTTGGACAATATCGGAATATCGGATATCGGCAAAAAAGTCATTATCGGACATCTCTAATTCTGACGTTGATTTGATCATTGAAATTAGGTATAATAATTTGTTAATTCCACGACTGTATATATCGGTATCGGTTGATATCGGAATCGGTAATTAAGAGTTGGACAATATCGGAATATTGGATATCGGTAAAAAAGCCATTATCGGACATGTCTAATTCTGACGTTGATTTGATCATTGAAATTTGGTCATTTCCCAACAAATATTTTACAACACAAATACAACGTTGAAACAACATGCTTTTTGACAACGTTTATTCAATGTCAGCTTGTGACGTTGATTTGACAATTGAAATTTGGTCATTTCCTAACCATTCAATCAATTAAACAAAGATTACTTGTCTTAATCACAAATGTCTCAAAGGGCTGCGCAAGCCACAACGACAATCCTCGGCTCAGATGCCACAACACAACCAACAACGGGGATCCAATGTTGGATACCAACGTTTTCTCAATTTACAAATACAACTATTTTGCAATGTTGTTTCAAAGTCCGTTTTTAAAGGACTTCAACGTTGTATCAATGTCTTGTGCCTGTGTTTAAACATGATCAACGCGACAAACTTTTGTGATTAAAGGCCTACTGAAACCCACTACTATACCTACCACACAGTCTGATAGTTTATACATCAATGATGAAATCTTAACATTGCAACACATGCCAATACGGCCGGGTTAGCTTACTAAAGTGCAATTTGAAATTTTGCGCGAAATATCCTGCTGAAAACGTCTCGGTATGATGACGCCGGCACGTGACGTCACGGATTGTAGAGGACATTTTGGGACAGCATGGTGGCCAGCTATTAAGTCGTCTGTTTTCATCGCAAAATTCCACAGTATTCTGGACATCTGTGTTGGTGAATCTTTTGCAATTTGTTCAATGAACAATGGAGGCAGCAAAGAAGAAAGCTGTAGGTGGGAAGCGGTGTATTGCGGGCGGCTGCAGCAACACAAACACAGTCGGTGTTTTATTGTTTACATTCCCGAAAGATGACAGTCAAGCTTTACCATTGGCCTGTGGAGAACTGGGACAACAGAGACTCTTACCAGGAGGACTTTGAGTTGGATGCGCAGACGCGGTACCGTGAGTACGCATGCAGCTGTGGCTTCCAAACATTTGATCGCTTGCCCGTACGTGCGTGCCGCTATGTGCATGTCACGTACGTAACTTTGGGGACTTTGGGGAAATATATGTGCTGTATGAACTTTGGGGAGGTGAACGGTACTTTGGGCTGTGGGATTGAGTGTGTTGTGCAGGTGTTTGAGTTGTATTGGCGGGTTATATGGACGGGAGGGGGGAGGTGTTTGTTATGCGGGATTAATTTGTGGCATATTAAATATAAGCCTGGTTGTGTTGTGGCTAATATAGTATATACAGTATATGTCTTGTGTTTATTTACAGTTCTAGTCATTCCCAGCTGAATATCAGGTCCCACCCGCCTCTCACAGCATCTTCCCTATCTGAATCGCTCCCACTGCCCTCTAGTCCTTCACTCTCACTTTCCTCATCCACGAATCTTTCATCCTCGCTCAAATTAATGGGGAAATGGTCGCTTTCTCGGTCCGAATCTCTCTCGCTGCTGGTGGCCATGATTGTAAACAATGTGCGGATGTGAGGAGCTCCACAACCTTGTGACGTCACGGGCATATCGTCTGCTACTTCCGGTACAGGCAAGGCTTTTTTATCAGCGACCAAAAGTTGCGAACTTTATCGTCGATGTTCTCTACTAAATCAAAAATATGGCAATATCGCGAAATGATCAAGTATGACACATAGAATGGACCTGCTATCCCCGTTTAAATAAGAAAATCGCATTTCAGTAGGCCTTTGAGCACACAAGTTAAAGCGTTAACTTTATTAATTAAAACATATTTTTGTGCGTTTATTGTTTTACATTAATATACAATGAGGTTGCATGTCTATACTGTACCTGTCCTGTGATTGACTGGTGACCAGTCCAGGGTGTGTCCTGCCTCTACTCAAAGTCATCTTGGATAGGCTGCAGCTCACCCGTCACCCTAACGAAGGCAAGCCGTATAAACAAAAAGGATGGATGGAAATAAATAACAACAATAAAATGTTGTAAGCATAATAGTTTTTTTACATTCTTAAAGGATGAATACTAATTATTTGTAGAGTCTAAAACTATTGTATTGTTGATGGTTAGGGTGCACACTTCCTCAGAGAAGATAGGCACACAGTTATTTCCTCAATTTGACTCATAAAAATTGCTTTCATATTGAAGGATTGACATGCACGTGCATATGTTCACACGGAAGTAGCAGGCATAGCAAAGGTCGAAGTGGTTGTAAAAGGGGAGAAGCAGAAGGAGAGCCTTGCAAACATGTCAAGTGGACAAGAGTTTACCAGAGGAGGGCGCGGTCAGGCATTGAATTAAAAGACAACACCTCTGGAATGAAGTTAATACTGAGACTCTCTCGTCAACCTCTATTGCTATTTTTGTCAGCAAACCCGATGTGACTCTTGTAAACTCAAAGAAGCCATTAAAAAAATGACAGCGATTACGATCACCTTCGCTCACCTGCTGCTTTGTGTCTACCTGAGTCTACTTTGGGTAAGTTTGCTGATCACACACATTTATTCACTGCATGTCAAAATGTTACATGTAAGGTCAGTGACAGACTCGGTCATCTATTTTCACCTACAGAAATGACACCATGCATGAGGAAGTGAAAATGACGTACAGTACATTAACAATATATGGTCTAATTGTACTTTATATATTCCTAAACCATATTTAATAATTGTATTTGTATAGTGAAGTGAATTATATTTATTTAGCGCTTTTCTCTAGTGACTCAAAGCGATTTACATAGTGAAACCCAATATCTAAGTTACATTTAAACCAGTGTGGGTGGCACTGGGAACAGGTGGGTAAAGTGTCTTGCCCAAGGACACAACGGCAGTGACTAGGATGGCGAAAGCGGGAATCGAACCTGGAACCCTCAAGTTACTGGCACGGCCACTCTACCAACCGAGCTATACCGCCCCAATAGTTATAGTTATTTGAACGTACTGGTGTCAACACTAGGCACAACTGCACCATCCAACTAGTAGACATGGTTATTGAGCTGCATGTCAACACATTAAAAACAGCTCTCAGTATAAAGCAGTGGCGTACAGCGACAAACTCCTTCACAATGTCCCAGTACAATTCATGTTTCCCCTCGGTGAACCGCAGCTCCCCAATGCAGGCAGCACTCATGCAGCCCCATACTATAACGCTACTGCCACTTGAGGTAATCGTCTTAATAGTAAAGTGTTTGCAGATATTAGGCTTTTTTTTGTCTTGAAATGAGCAAAATAAATCTGCTAAAGGAACAAGTCAAAATTGTCTTTGTAAAATTACTTGAAATAAGACAATATATTTCAGCTTTAAAAACTTAAAAGTGATCTTGAAATGAGCAATTACAACTAGGAGTGTCCGATAATATCGGACTGCCGATATTATCAGTATCGGTTTCAAAATTATCGGTATCGGTTTCAAAAAGTAAAATATATGACTTTTTAAAACGCCGCTGTGTACACGGACGTAGGGAGAAGTACAGAGCGCCAATAAACCTGAAAGGCATTTCCTTTTCGTGCCGGCCCAGTCACATAATATCTACAGCTTTTCACACACACAAGCACATACTTGATAAACAGCAATACAGGTCACACTGAGGGTGGCCGTATAAACAACTTTAACACTGTTACAAATATGCGCCACACTGTGAACCCACGCCAAACAAGAATGACAAACACATTTCGGGAGAACATCCGCACCGTAACACAACATAAACACAACAGAACAAATACCCAGAACCCCTTGCAGCACTAACTCTTCTGGGACGCTACAATATACACCCCTCCCCCCACCTCAAATCCGCCCCCCCCAACCGCGGCCGCCCACCTCAACCTCCATGTCCCAAATTCCAAGCTGCTGTTTTGAGGCATGTTAAAAAAAAATAATGCACTTTGTGACTTCAATAATAAATATGGCATTGCCATGTTGGCATTTTTTTCCATAACTTGAGTTGATTTATTTTGGAAAACCTTGTTACATTGTTTAATGCATCCAGCGGGGCATCACAACAAAATTAGGCATAATAATGTGTTAATTCCACGACTGTATATATTGGTATCGGTTGATATCGGTATCGGTAATTAAGCGTTGGACAATATTGGAATATCAGATATCAGCAAAAAAGCCATTATCGGACATCTCTAATTACAACTTATTAATAGCTATACTTAATAGTATTGTGAAGTTTTGTGTCGTATAACAAACTTGTGATGCTCAAAAGTAGTTTTTTTTCCTCAGAAGATCTATTGCCTAAAAACAAGTTGTTATGTCCATCCATCCATCCATTTTATCCGAGGTTGGGGCGCGGGGCCAGCAGCCTAAGCAGAAAAGCCCAGACTTCCCTCTCCCCAGCCACTTGGTCCAGCTCCTCCCAGGGGATCCCAAGGCGTTCCCAGGCCAGCCGAGAGACATAGTCTTCCCAACGTGTCCTGGGTCTTCCCCGTGGCCTCCTACCATTCGGACGTGCCGTAAACACCTCCCAAGGGAGGCGTTCGGGTGGCATCCTGACCAGATGCCCGAACCACCTCATCTGGCTCCTCTCGATGTGGAGGAGCAGCAAATTTACTTTGAGCTCCTCCCGGATGACAGAGCTTCTCACCCTATCGCTAAGGGAGAGCCCCGCCACCCGGTGGAGGAAACTCATTTCGGCCGCTTGTACCCGTGATCTTGTCCTTTCGGTCATAACCCAAAGCTCATGACCATAGGTGAGGATGGTAACGTAGATCGACCGGTAAATTGAGAGCTTTGTCTTCCGGCTCAGCTCCTTCTTCACCACAACGGATCGATACAGCGTCCGCATTACTGAAGACGCCGCATTGCCGGCGGTAAGTCGGACCCGTTTCCAGTGAGGGTTGGACTCTGCCAAGGCTGCCCTTTGTCATCGATTCTGTTCATTATTTTTATGGACAGAATTTCTAGGCGCAGTCAAGGCGTTGAGGGGATCCAGTTTGGAGGCTGCAGGATTAGGTCTGCTTTTTGCAGATGATGTGGTCCTGATGGCTTCATCTGGCCAGGATCTTCAACTCTCACTGGATCGGTTCGCAGCCGAGTGTGAAGCGACTGGGATGAGAATCAGCACCTCCAAGTCTGAGTCCATGGTTCTCGCCCGGAAAAGGGTGGAGTGCCATCTCCGGGTTGGGGAAGAGATCTTGCCCCATGTGGAGGAGTTCAAGTACCTCGGAGTCTTGTTCGCGAGTGAGGGAATAGTGGATCGTGATCGACCAGCGGATCGGTGCGGCGTCTTCAGTAATGCGGACGCTGTATCGATCCGTTGTGGTGAAGAAGTCATGTCTCACTGAAAAATACTATTCAGGGGATTGTGACTTGTATTAAGTTTGTTTACATATTTTGACTCAAAATTAGACGTATATTCTTGTTGAAATTGTGAGTTTTTCCAGTGTACAAGCTGTACACTGACTACTCTAAAGTTTATTTTCTGTAGTAGTAAGGTGTGTACTATGTACACCGTATTTTTCGGAGTATAAATCGCAGTTTTTTTCATAGTTGGGGAGCGACTTATACTCTGGAGCGACTTATGTGTGAAATTATTAACACATTACCGTAAAATATCAAATTATATTATTTAGCTCATTCACGTAAGAGACTAGACGTATAAGATTTCATGGGATTTAGCGATTAGGAGTGACAGATTGTTTGGTAAACGTATAGCATGTTCTATATGTTATAGTTATTTGAATGGCGCATACCATATGTTACGTTAACATACCAGGCACGTTCTCAGTTGGTTATTTATGCCTCATATAACGTACATTTATTCAGCCTGTTGTTCACTATTCTTTATTTATTTTAAATTGCCTTTCAAAAGTCTATTTTTGGTGTTGGGTTTTATCAAATAAATTTCCCCCAAAAATGCGACTTATCTCCAGTGCGATTTATATATGTTTTTTTTCTTCTTTATTGTGCATTTTTGGCCGGTGCGACTTATACTCCAGTGCGACTTATACTCAGAAAAATACGGTACTCACTTTTGGGATATCAAGTTTAATGATCACAACTGAGCTGAAGGCAACATTTACAATTTAGCCTTTCAATTTGGTATCTCAAATGTGTTTGATATCTCAAGTAGTTAATATAACAGATTCCAGTACAAGTTTTGATTTCCTATTTACAGTTATTTATTATGTTTTTAAGGGCGTTACCGCTCAAGAACCAATGACGCACTCAACAGCGAGCAGTGCAGAAATAACAACAGGGATAACAACGGTGATTTCCCCCACCTTGACGACAAACCAGCGTGCGTATTAACTGTTGCCTTCACCCCCGAGCCTTTTTAGCTGCTAAACTCTTTCGTCTCATTAGCGCCGGACAATGTTCAAGAGGTGACGGTGCAGGAGCAGAGCGAAACCAGTATAACACTCCAGTGGGAAAAGTTGAACAACATTTCCACATACTTCCTACAATATGGCCTTCACGGCGGTGAAAAGGAGGAGCGGGTTAATGCTTCGTCGGGTCAGTTGTTGGTCAAGCATGTGGTTACCCATCTGACTGCTGGAAGAAAATACCAATTCAGGCTCATCTCCGAACTCATGGGCGCCAACAGCAGTGGATACATATTTTCTGCTCCCACTGGTAGGTTGTCTTACATTCTTTGAACAAAACGATATCTGCTTTGCCAAATTGTGTCCATGCACCAAATTTGCTTCTCTTTCAGCCCCTGAGGATGTCAAAAATGTGGATGTGGTGACCCAGACTGAAAGCAGCATTACTCTGTCATGGGACAAGGTTGGCAATATCTCAACATACACCCTACAATGTGTCGACTGCAACATAACAAAAGAAGACATGAGTTTTGGAAGGAAAGCGGTGGTTATGCGTGAGGTTTCTTCGCTCGCTGCTGGGAAAAGATACAATTTCACTCTCATCACCGTGTTTGAGAACGTTACCAGCACCGGATTCACGTTTGCCGCCTCAACAGGTACGAAGCCTTGCCAATACAGTACTATTCTATATAATATCTCCTGAGCGCTTGCTTCAATTCAAGTGTTTCGTCTACATCAGTGCCCTCAATGGTGGCTGTGGTCAACGTGACTGAGCGTTCAGACACCAGTTTGACTCTGGCATGGGAGAAGATGGATGCCCAGTGGACCTACTTGCTTCACATTTACGGCACAAATGTCACAGTCAAATCGTCAGATGTCTCCCACTCCTTCACGTCTCTGCAACCTGGAACGGAGTATCCATTCACTGTGATCACAATGTTCTCTGGGCTCAACAGCACCGCTTATACAGGCTTCTCTGTAACAGGTACTGCAAGTTTGATTGATTGATTGAGACTTTTATTCGTAGATTGCACAGTGCAGTACATATTCCGTACAATTGACCACTAAATGGTAACACCCGAATAAGTTTTTCAACTTGTTTAACGGGGTCCACGTTAATCAATTCATGGTACAAATATATACGATCAGCATAATACAGTCATCACACAAGTTAATCATCAGAGTACATACATTGAATTATTTACATTATTTACAATCCGGGGGGTGGGATCTGGAGGGGGTTTGGGGCCGGGGGGTTAGGTTTGGTTGATATCAGCACTTCAATCATCAACAATTATATCATCAGAGAAATGGACATTGAAACAGTGTAGGTCTGACTTGGTAGGATATGTACAGCGAGCAGTGAACATAGTGAGCTCAGAAAGCATAAGAACAAGTATATACATTTGATTATTTACATTTGATTATTTACAATCCGGGGAGGTGGGATGTGGTGGGGGGAGGGTGTTAGTCTAGGGTTGTAGTTGCCTGGAGGTGTTCTTTTAGTGCGGTTTTGATGGAAGGTAGAGATGCCCTTTCTTTTACACCTGTTCGGAGTGCATTCCATGTTGATGTGGCATAGAAGGAGAATGAGTTAAGGCCTTTGTTAGATCGGAATCTGGGTTTAACGTGGTTTGTGGAGCTCCCCCTGGTGTTGTGGTTATGGCGGTCATTTACGTTATGGAAGTAGTTTGACATGTACTTCGGTATCAGGGAGGTGTATCGGATTTTATAGACTAGGCTCAGTGCAAGTTATTTTACTCTGTCTTCCACCCTGAGCCAGCCCACTTTGGAGAAGTGGGTAGGAATCTGGGGTGGAAAGTGGAAGTATACACTTAATTTTGTTAGGAACCGTATTAAACCCACTACGGGCAGAACAAACTGGTTAGAGAAAAGATAGGGTGCAATTATCATCTATGTTGCTGCTTCTTGATCTTAGCGCTGCTTTCGATACCGTCGATCATAATATTTTATTAGAGCGTATCAAAACACGTATTGGTATGTCAGACTTAGCTTTGTCGTGGTTTAACTCTTATCTTACTGACAGGATGCAATGCGTCTCCCATAATAATGTGACCTCGGACTATGTTAAGGTAACGTGCGGAGTTCCTCAGGGTTCGGTTCTTGGCCCTGCACTCTTTAGTATTTACATGCTGCCGCTAGGCGACATCATACGCAAATACGGTGTTAGCTTTCATTGCTATGCTGATGACACCCAACTCTACATGCCCCTAAAGCTGACCAACACGCCGGATTGTAGTCAGCTGGAGGCGTGTCTTAATGAAATTAAACAATGGATGTCCGCTAACTTCTTGCAACTCAACGCCAAGAAAACGGAAATGCTGATTATCGGTCCTGCTAAACACCGACATTTATTTAATAATACCACCTTAACATTTGACAACCAAACAATTACACAAGGCGAATCAGTAAAGAATCTGGGTATTATCTTCGACCCAACTCTCTCTTTTGAATCACACATTAAGAGTGTTACTAAAACGGCCTTCTTTCATCTCCGTAATATCGCTAAAATTCGTTCTATTTTATCCACTAGCGACGCTGAGATCATTATTCATGCGTTCGTTACGTCTCGTCTCGACTACTGTAACGTATTATTTTCGGGTCTCCCTATGTCTAGCATTAAAAGATTACAGTTGGTACAAAATGCGGCTGCTAGACTTTTGACAAGAACAAGAAAGTTTGATCATATTACGCCTATACTGGCTCACCTGCACTGGCTTCCTGTGCACTTAAGAAGTGACTTTAAGGTTTTACTACTTACGTATAAAATACTACACGGTCTAGCTCCGTCCTATCTTGTCGATTGCATTGTACCATATGTCCCGGCAAGAAATCTGCGTTCAAAGAACTCCGGCTTATTAGTGATTCCCAGAGCCCAAAAAAAGTCTGCGGGCTATAGAGCGTTTTCTATTCGGGCTCCAGTACTATGGAATGCCCTCCCGGTAACAATTAGAGATGCTACCTCAGTAGAAGCATTTAAGTCCCATCTTAAAACTCATTTGTATACTCTAGCCTTTAAATAGCCCCCCTGTTAGACCAGTTGATCTGCCGTTTCTTTTCTTTTCTCCTCTGCTCCCCTTTTCCTTGAGGGCGGGGGGGCACAGGTCCGGTGGCCATGGATGAAGTGCTGGCTGTCCAGAGTCGGGACCCGGGGTGGACCGCTCGCCTGTGCATCGGCTGGGAACATCTCTACGCTGCTGACCCGTCTCCGCTCGGGATGGTGTCCTGCTGGCCCCACTATGGACTGGACTCTTACTATTATGTTGGATCCACTATGGACTGGACTCTCACAATATTATGTCAGACCCACTCGACATCCATTGCTTTCGGTCTCCCCTAGAGGGGGGGGGTTACCCACATATGCGGTCCTCTCCAAGGTTTCTCATAGTCATTCACATCGACGTCCCACTGGGGTGAGTTTTTCCTTGCCCGTATGTGGGCTTTGTACCGAGGATGTCGTTGTGGCTTGTGCAGCCCTTTGAGACACTTGTGATTTAGGGCTATATAAATAAAGATTGATTGATTGAATTAAACAAGGCTAGCATATTTATAGGAGGTGTAGAAACTTGGATTTGGGTATTTTAAAATTGAGTGTACATTTTGGGTTGAAATGTATTATTTGTTGTTCAAATGTAATTATTTTTTAGTTGTATTAATATTTTTTTTTTGCAAAGTTACTGTTATTTTTTTGGTTAAAGTTAAACAAAAAATATTATTTCCGTTTTTTTGTTCAGATTGAGTATACATTTGCAATGATCCATATTAAATTTAGTTTCCATGTACACGAATGCAAAACATATTTCTCAATCAACCAGATATTTTCCCCAAAGAGCTGAATTGAACTGCACCACTCTGTGTACACATGACTCTTCCCGACAATATTGTTTGCATTTCAGCCATTAACTGCACCAACGAGCCCTGGCATGTCACAACATCATCCATCCAAGGAGCGATCGAGGGCTTATTTACAAGCGCAACCGCCTCCAATGGCTCTCACTCTCATGTCAGTGCAACAGGAAGTCAAACGGTGTCCTTTTCAGGACTATATCCGGGCGCGACATACAACGTGTCACTCCAGTATGAAAGGAATTCCACTCACTTAGTGCAGTGCCGGCACCAACTGACAACCAGTAAGTACTAAACTGGTTCATCGCTCTGTACTCACATTGTTTTTGTAATGCATCTTCTTTCCACTTCCATTTAGTTCCGCCGGATTTAACTGCTCACTGCAACTACTGGGACTCAGGCTATTCTGTCTTTATCGTCTGGGATAAGCCAGACGGATTGTGGAGTGCTGTGGAGGTTAATGTGAGTGGAAAAACGTGCCTAGTGGATGATATCGGACAACAACATGTCAAGATACCTGGTTTCCAACCTGCGAGAACCTACGGGGTGTCTCTATCGTCATTGTCAGGAAGGATGATGAGGTCCAAAGCGTACGTTTTTCACTGTTCTACTGATCCGCGTGGTGAGTTCAAATGTAATTGTTTACTTGTTTATACTTTTTTTTAGAGATTTTAGTCTGGATTTGTATCATTCTAGGGGTCATTGCAGCATCAGTCGTCTCTATCCTGCTTATCGGCGTCCTGGTGTGTGTGACAGTGTTTATTTTAATGAAACGACCAAATGGTATCATCAGGTTGGTGCGCACAGACTCACAAACGCTTCTTCGCTTGTGTCAGAAGTGTGAGAGTCATCCTTTTGCTTCTTTCAGGAGGAAAAAGTCTTTCCTTGACGGTGTCACCGTTTCAACTCACAAAGTCATGTAAGATTGAGCTATTAGCCATAAATTACAAGTAGAGAAATTGTAAGAAGCAATAATAAACTGACAGAAGTATTATTGAAAAGTAGCCTTTGAAATCAGACATTTTTTTGCCTATTCTAATCAGAATTAGAATCAGAAGTACTTTATTAATCCCCGAGGGGAAATTAAGATTTTCAGCACAATCCCATTCAAGAGCAGACAAACATTACAGTGAGACAGAAGACCAGGTCGGACAAAAACCGAAGCAAACCCAAGTACTTTGTTCCAGACACCTACAAGTGCTGGCACTGGCAAAAGGCACAACGACTGAGTCACCAGTTAAGATTATTTCTTTGGAATGAAACGCCCAGTGTTTACTGGGGCAAACGTGTTTTTCCGCTAAAAACCGAATCATACGAAACGTGGGTCATGGGAAATGCGAGGTTTTACTGTGTTGTGTGAAGGCAGGGAGACAAACATAACCCACTAATAATGTCCAAAATTCTTGTTGTGTGTAAGTATTACAACTTGATCCGTTTTCTAGATGAAGCTCAAAATGCATCAATGATGTCACGGCATCGCCTCAAAGCATGTCCATTCATTTGGCTCTGATGTCATCCCTATGATACAAAAAACTCACAGGGGACGTCTTGGCGCGATGTATGGCGAATCGCCAATATCCGAACACTCACGCATGGGATCCGCTTCTTCCTATATTATGAACAACAAGGTAAAATGCTTGTTCTACTCTTTCTCCAGAGATATTCCTCTTGCAAAGTTTCCCGCACACTTTTACAGTTTAAGCATGGATAAGAACCAAGGTTTCATTGAGGAATATGAGGTGATCAAACACTGTAGAACAGGTTTTCTGACTGTGTTTAGCTGTCTGACACTCCCGTTTTTCCACGCAGTGTCTTGCTCTTGTTGGCACGGATCAAATGCAAAATGCTGCTCTGATGCCTGACAACTCTGACAAGAATCGCTTCACTAACGTCCTGCCGTGTAAGGGTGTGATTGATGATCGCTGTTACAAAACAACACGTTGAAAACCTAACTCTTATCTTCTTCCAGATGACTGGTGCAGGGTGAAGCTACAAACCACAAATGGCATGTCTGACTACATCAATGCCTCTTACATACCGGTGAGTACTACGAAACACAAAACCAGTGTAGTTGGCACATTGTGTAAATCCTGAATTAAAACGCAATACAGTGATTTGCAAATCCTTTTCAACTTATGTTCAATTGAATAGACTGCAAATACAAGATATTTAATGTTCAAACTGAGAAACTTTTTTTTTTTTTGGCAAATAATCATTAACTTAGAATTTAATGGCAGCAACACATTGCAAAAAAGTTGGCACACGGGCATTTTCACCACTGTGTGACATGGCCTTTCCTTTTAACAAGCCTCAGTAAACGTTTGGGAACTAAGGAGACCAATTTTTGAAGCTTTTCAGGTGGAATTATTTCCCATTCTTGCTTGATGTACAGCTTAAGTTGTTCAACACATTTTCAATGGGAGACAGGTCTGGACTACAGGCAGGCCAGTCTCGTACCCGCACTCTTTTACTATGAAGCCACGCTGTTGTAACACGTGGCTTGGCATTGTCTTGCTGAAATAAGCAGGGGCGTCCATGATAACGTTGCTTGGATGGCAACAAATGTTGCTCCAAAACTTGTATGTACCTTTCAGTATTAATTGTACCTTCACAGATGTGTAAGTTACCCATGCCATACCATCCCAGATGCTGGCTTTTGAACTTTACGCCGAAAACAGTCCAGATGGTTCTCTTCCACTTTGGACACGATGTCCACAGTTTCCAAAAAAAATTAGAAATGTGGACTTGTCAGACCACAGAACACTTTTCCACTTTGCATCAGTCCATCTTAGATGAGCTTGGGCCCAGCAAAGCCGGTGGCGTTTCTGGGTGCTGTTGATAAATGGCTTTCGCTTTGCATAGTAGAGTTTTAACTTGCACTTATAGATGTAGCGACAAACTGTAGTTGCTGACAGTGGTTTTCTGAAGTGTTCCTGACCCCATGTGGTGATATCCTTTACACACTGATGTCGCTTTCAATGCTATGTGCAGTGATTTCTTCAGATTCTCTGAACCTTTTGATGATATTACAGACCTTAGATGGTGAAATCCTTAAATTCCTTGCAATAGCTCGTTGAGAATTGTTGTTATTAAACTGTTCGACAATTTGCATACGCATTTGTTCACAAAGTGGTGACCCTCTCCCCATCCTTGTTTGTGAATGACTGAGCATTTCGTGGAAGATGCTTTTATAGCCAATCATGGCACCCACCTGTTCACCTGTGGGATTTTCCAAATAAATGTTTGATGAGCATTCCTCAACTTCCATCCATCCATTTTGTACCGCTTGTCCCTTTTTCTGGGTCGTGGGGGGTGCTGGAGCCTATCTCAGCTGTATTCAGGCGGTAGGCGGGGTACACCCTGGACTTTCATAGTCTTTTTTGCCACTTGTGCCAGCTTTTTTTAAACATGTTGTAGGCATCAAATTCCAAATGAGCTAATATTTGCAAAAAATAACGTTTTCCAGTCCGAACGTTAAGTATCTTGTCTTTGCAGTCTATTCAATTGAATATAGGTTGAAAAGGATTTGCAAATCATTGTATTCTGTATTTATTTACGATTTACACAATGTGCCAACTTTACCGGTTTTAGGGTTTGTAATTTAAATTGACTATAAATTGATGATAAAAGTAGCTGTAAAATAAAAGTTTTCTATTAACCAAAGTGTTCTGCATTTGAAACTGATTGTATATATTTAGCATGTTAAAAGGTTATTTAAACTACTTTGAACACTAAAGGAATAGAATTCGTTGCCTGTCCCCGCTTCTTAAAATTAAACTTTACAATTAAATATAATAATAATAGCAAATCCTTCAGAACAGTTATATATTTTTTTTATACATCTATGTTTTTCCAGGAGTGCCAAAACTTTTAAACTTTGGGCCAACATTGGGTTAATAGAATTTGGCTGGGAAATTTCTTTGCATGTGTGTGAGTGTGTATATATTAAAATTATATATATATATATATATATATATATATATATATATATATATATATATATATATGTATGTGTGAGAAAAAAATCACAAGACTATTTCATCTCTACAGGCCTGTTTCATGAGGGGGGGTACCCTCAATCATCAGGAGATTTTAATGGGAGCATTCGCATACCATGGTTTATATAGGGCACAGAGTGGGTGGGTACAGGCTGGCCTAGGGGCGTGGTGATTGGCTCATGTGTTACCTAGGAGGTGTTTCCGTCTATGGCGGCATGCTGTTACAATTTCGCTGCGCTTGTTGAGGGATGACAGGTCTGGACGGTAGATGATAAACAGTTTCTCTTTCAAGCATAGGTTGCATCTTTTATTACCACTATTGTAAGGTGTGCTGGATGCAAGAATTTGCCATGTTATTGAATATTCAACATTATTGTCTTTGAGGTCCCAAATGTGTTTGCTGAGTTCTGTGGTATTTCGCAGGTTTTTGTTCCTGAAAGAAGCCTTGTGATTGTTCCATCTGGTTTTGAATTCTCCCTCGGTTAATCCTACATATGTGTCGGATGTGTTAATGTCCTTGCGTATTACCTTAGATTGGTAGACAACTGATGTTTGTAAGCACCCCCCGTTGAGAGGGCAATCAGGTTTCTTTCGACAGTTACAGCCTTTGGAGTCGCTCTGTCTGGGGGCCGACGGCTCATTTGCAATTGTTTTGTTGTGGTTTGAGATGATTTGTCGTATATTGTTCATGCAGCTGTAGCTCAATTTAATGTTGTTCTTGTTGAATACTTTTCTTAGGTTGTTGTCTTTGGGAAAGTGTTTGTCAATCAGATTGAGGAATTTGTGTCCAATGTTCGTTGAGACGTTTTTGCTGTATGGGGGGTTGTACCAGATGATGTCGTTTTGTTTTCTGTTCTTTTTTGGCTGGTTTCCTGGCGTGGGTTCATAGGTGAGGGTGAAATTGTATCCGCTTTCATCAAGGGCTTTTTGGTACGGGGGGGTTGCTTGGTCAAATTCAGCTTTGCTAGATGACAGCATCGATAGCCTTTTATTGATTCCGGTAGGTATTCTTTTCGTGGTGGTGGGTGGGTGGTTGCTGTCATGGTGCACGTATTGGAGTGTTGTGTTGGGTTTCGTGAATGGTTGGTAGCTGTTATATATATATATATATATATATATATATATAAGGGAATAAGCGGTAGACAATAGATGGATATATATATATATATATATATATATATATATATATATATATATATATATATATATATATATATAGTCGAGGTTTCTGTGGTTTATCCGTTATACAGTGCTCAATACCAGGGTAGAGCGGAATATACGTTAGGTCAGGAAAAAACACATTTTAAAATCCCCTGAAGAGCAGAGAAACCTGCGAAACAAGCTTGAAAGGGATGAAATAGCCTCTGTGTTTTTTCCTCACCTCCCAGGGGGTGAACGAGGGGATGGGTCAAATGCAGAGGAAGGTCACGTTTCACCACACCTAGTGTGTGTGTGACAATCATTGGTACTATAACTTTACTTTATATATATATACTTTTTGACTTCACAAACGAAAAGGCTTTAAGTCATTCCTGGGCCAGATTTGGCCTGTTGGCCGCCAGCTATTTCCTTTCCAAGTGAAACAATTCAAACCAGCATGTATATCTATTGCCTTCGCAGGGTTACAGCAGTAGCCGTGAGTACATTGCCACTCAGGGCCCTCTACCCTCCACAGTTAGTGACTTCTGGAGAATGATCTGGGAGCAGAGAGTGAGCGCCATCGTCATGTTGACCAACTGCGTTGAAGGCATGCGGGTGCGTTTAGCGACTAATTCCTACAATAAACCAGAGGTGTCCAAAGTGTGAAATTGCTTTATGGTATTACACTCATTTTACTTTTGCACTAAGCTAAAATATGGCTAAGCACGGTGGTCATCAACCCGTGTCTCCCTGGAGCATTTTTAAAAAAGGATTGAAAATGGAAAAAGATGGGAGGGAAAAAATAATAATATTTTTTTAGTATGTTTTTTGTTTGAGGACAAACATGACACACACCTTCCCAATAGTTAGAAAGCCCACTGTTTAATATGTTTGTGTGTATGCTTCACTGATGAGAGTACTTGGTGAACAAACATCGTTTTGTCCTGCTAATTTTGGCGGTTCTTGAACTCACCATAGTAAATGGTAAATGGGTTATACTTGTATAGCACTTTTCTACCGTCAAAGTACTCAAGCGCTTTGACACTAATTCCACATTCACCCATTCACACACTGATGGCGGGAGCTGCCATGCAAGGCCCTAACCACAACCCATTAGGAGCAAGGGTGAAGTGTCTCGCTCAAGGACACAACGGACGTGACTAGGTTGGTAGAAGGTGGGGATCGAACCAGGAACCTTCAGGTTCCTGCCACGACCACCTCTCCCAACCGCGCCACGTCGTCCCAGTATAGTGTGGACTGTGACGCAACAGCTTGTTTACATGTAACATCTTCCACTCCTTCTTTGTCTCATTTTGTCCACCAAA
This sequence comes from Nerophis lumbriciformis, assembly GCF_033978685.3. NCBI lineage: Eukaryota > Metazoa > Chordata > Actinopteri > Syngnathiformes > Syngnathidae > Nerophis > Nerophis lumbriciformis. Next base: position 1,320,542 of record NC_084558.2, on the reverse strand, counting down.
CGTTGTATGCTGTGCGTGAATGCACAAAGCTGTGCTTTGTTGATGTTATTGACTTGTTGGAGTGCTAATCAGGCATATTTGGTCAGTGCATGACTGCAAGCTAATCAATGCTCACATGCTATTTAGGCTAGCTGTATGTACACATTGCATCATTATGCCTCATTTGTAGCTATATTTGAGCTCATTTAATATCCTTTACTTGTATCCTCTTATTGGCTGCATTTCAGATAGTTGTTTGTGTGCCATGTTGTTCCAGACCACAGCAAACATTACCTAGCTTGCCGTAGATTGTAATAAATCTGTTAAAAGAAGACAGCCTGGCGTTTCCTTTAACTTGGAAACAGACATCTATACCTTTGGCCATTAAAAGCCAGTAATTTCCAGGAGTTTTATCTGATTTACTAATGGTTTCTAATGTTGTAAAAATGTGTAGAAAAGATAAAACATTTCAAAATTTCTGTGAACGAAGATTTGCTTCAGCCTGCGACACATAGTCATTTTTATAGTAGGCTATTATAGCTAATATAGACACTTACGTCATGTTGCCTTTATTATAACACTTATATACGACTTTTCATTTTTTGCGGCTCCAGACAAGATTTTATTTTTGGTCCAATATGGCTCTTTCAACGTTTTGGGTTGCTGACCCCTGGCTTAGCATATATTTACCCACATGGGGGTTGGTTTTAACATATTTAATGCACAGAAAGTATTTATGTGGGTGACTGGCTGTTACTTAAAAAAGTTCGGACACCACACCACTACATATAACCGTTAGTTCCACAACAGTATTGAATAAAATACATGTTGTTTTTTTTCTTTCCCCAGACTAAATGTGAACATTACTGGCCTGCACAAAGCAAAAGTTGCTTTCACGGAGAGCTGACCATCACAATCGTATCGGAACAGCAAAAGCCCAACTGGACGTTAAGGGAATTCCATGTGAAACATGTAATCTGATGACCGTATTTTTCTGAGTATAAGTCGCACCGGAGTATAAGTCGCACCTGCCGAAAATGCATAATAAAGAAGGAAAAAAACATATATAAGTCGTACTGGAGTATAAGTCGCATTTTTTGGGGAAATTTATTTGATAAAATCCAACACCAAGAATAGACATTTGAAAGACAATTTAAAGGGGAACATTATCACAATTTCAGAAGGGTTAAAACCATTAAAAATCAGTTCCCAGTGGCTTATTATATTTTTCGAAGTTTTTTTCAAAATTTTACCCATCACGCAATATCCCTAACAAAAGCTTCAAAGTGCCTGATTTTAACCATCGTTATAAACACCCGTCCATTTTCCTGTGACGTCACATAGTGAAGCCAACACAAACAAACATGGCGGAAAGAACAGCAAGCTATAGCGACATTAGCTCGGATTTCAGCGGCTTAAACGATTCAACAGATTACGAATGTATTGAAACGGATGGTTGTAGTGTGGAGGCAGGTAGCGAAAACGAAATTGAAGAAGAAACTGAAGCTATTGAGCCATATCGGTTTGAACCGTATGCAAGCGAAACCGACGAAAACGACACGACAGCCAGCGATCGCCTTCTAACCAACGATTGGTATGTGTTTGTTTGGCATTAAAGGAAACTAACAACTATGAACTAGGTTTACAGCATATGAAATACATTTGGCAACAACATGCACTTTGAGAGTGCAGACAGCCCAATTTTCATCAATTAATATATTCTGTAGACATACCCTCATCCGCGCTCTTTTCCTGAAAGCTGATCTGTCCAGTTTTGGAGTTGATGTCAGCAGGCCAGGGAAGCTAGGGTCGATAGGGGGTTTAGCTCGCTTGTCTGCGGGAACAAACTGCCGCCATTGCTTGCCGTGCTACCGAGGTCCTTTGTCCCTGAATTGCTCACACACTCCGGCAGATTCAATGGGGGTCTGGCGGCAGATTTCTTTGACTTTATCGTTGGAAATGCATCTGCTTTGAGTTTCGCAGGATATCCACACATTCTTGCCATCTCTGTCGTAGCATAGCTTTCGTCGGTAAAGTGTGCGGAACAAACGTCCAATTTCTTGCCACTTTCGCATCTTTGGGCCACTGGTGCAACTTGAATCTGTCCCTGTTCGTGTTGTTACACCCTCCGACAACACACCGACGAGGCATGATGTCTCCAAGGTACGGAAAACAGTCGAAAAAAACGGAAAATAACAGAGCTGATTTGACTCGGTGTTTGAGAAAATGGCGGATTGCTTCCCAATGTGACGTCACAACGCTCCGAGAGCGAATATTAGAAAGGCGTTTAATTCGCCAAAATTCACCCATTTAGAGTTCGGAAATCGGTTAAAAAATATATGGTCTTTTTTCTGCAACATCAAGGTATATATTGACGCTTACATAGGTCTGCTGATAATGTTCCCCTTTAAAATAAATAAAGAATAGTGAACAACAGGCTGAATAAGTGTACGTTATATGAGGCATAAATAACCAACTGGTATGTTAACGTAACATATTATGGTAAGAGTCATTCCAATAACTATAACATATAGAACATGCTATATGTTTACCAAACAATCTGTCACTCCTAATCGCTAAATCCCATGAAATCTTATACGTCTAGTCTCTTACGTGAATGAGATAAATAATATTATTTGATATTTTACGGTAATGTGGTAATAATTTCACACATGAATCGCTCCTGAGTATAAGTCGCACCCCCGGCCAAACTATGAAAAACTGCGACTTATTTTTAATGCTGACGTTAATATAACAGTAAGAGGGGAAGAACAGGGTTTTTTATTTTTTAGATAAAGATGTCATAAAAATGTGTGCTCAATGCAACTTCAACCATCATGTTGGCACTGTCGCAGACTGGTCCAATAAATGTTGAAGAGACTTCACTATTACAATGTTTTTTTTTAATGCTGTACACATTCGCTTGCTAACATGCGTGTTTCCAGAGGAACATACCGGCGGAGAGGATGGTCAAACACTTCCACTTTACTGCTTGGCCTGACCACGGAGTCCCTCAAGGTACGGATGTCCTGATCCAGTTCAGAGGCCTAATTAGGCAGCACATAGAAGCACAAGGGAACAATGCTCCCATTGCAGTTCACTGCAGGTATGGTGCTTCAAAGGACAAATATGTCTGTAATAATAAGATGGGACACAATGAATGCATGATCTTTGTCTTTTAGTGCCGGAGTGGGCCGGACCGGCACCATCATAGCCTTAGATGTTCTGCTTCAGCAGCTGCACAGAGATAGGAAAGTGAACATCAAGGCTTTTGTGCACAAAATGAGACTACAGCGGCCACACATGGTGCAGACGGAGGTAACACAAACGCACACAGACACACACACACACACACACACATGCGCTAGCTATACTCTCACAAGAGTTGCACTGGGCAGGAATACAGTTCACACGCAGGCATGTTCTTTCGACCTTTCAACTTGGACTTCTGCTTTCGTTGCAGTCCCAGTATGTTTTCCTGAACCAGTGCATCTTGAACCAACTGAAGTCTTAAAGCTCATGTGATATATGAGAATGACAGACGCTGAGAGTTCCAGGTGAAAGTTTGAATTAGAAGGCCTTCATGTATTTTCCCACTAGCCCCCCCAAAAAATCCTGAATACTTGTCACGGTAACAAAAAGAAAAGCACTTTTATCTCGATTTGCACCAAAATGTAGTATGTTTCTCTATGGAAAGTGTATTCCTGTTGTAGATTACGCTATGCTACTACTTCTTTTAGATAATATACATTTAAAAAATTGTGTACAATGTATAGGTAATAGTTTACTTATTTTCTTATTGTTTCCATCTTTGTAGTCAATGACCTGTAAATAAACCTAAAAGCACTTTTAAACGCTCTACATTCCAGCATCAAGGCTAGATTTTGAACACCATACTTCCACTGCTTATTTAAAATACAATAAAATGGGGGCGTTCAATGGATTAAATGTATTGGATTAGGTGTACCTAATGGAATGTCTGGTGAGTGTCGGCCTTTTGTGTGAAAATCCAACATTGTCCTCCTGCTGGATGTTATTCTGGTTCTCCTTGACCGGGTACAGTACTGAAGCTCGATTCGATGAGTTCCTGCCGAGCTCTCAAGCCGTCGGGGTTGATCACCGCCGCCGACCCCTGGCAAGGATTCCTCGGCTGAGGGTCTTCAAATTTCTCCTCCCCGGGCGGCAGGGGCACCGAGAACTTCTTGGCGATGTTGTGCAAGACGCAGCAAGCCTTGACCACATTGGTCAACTTGTCCAGCGTGAAGCCGAGTTTAGTCAAGCACCTGAAGCGCCACTTGAGGGATCGCAGCGTTGTCCGCGTCACGCTGTGGAGCTTGGCGTGGGCTTCATTGAAGCGGATCTGAGCGTCGCTTTTGGGGTCCGACACGGGAGTCAGGACGCGTTTGCTCAAGTGGTAGCCTTCGCCTCCTTTGAACGGATAGACAAGAAAGGGCAATTAACAGGAAGTCAGAGACCATAAAAACAAAATATGTTGAACAACAAATGAGTGGCCGGTAGATGACTACAATGTATCCCCCGGCTTTGTACTAACACAGTGGTTTGATCGAACCCTAGGGGTTCGGTGAGTCGGGCTCAGGGGTTCGTGTAAATACAAACTTTTCCCTATCGGCGTATTACGGATACGGCAACAGCTGACTGATTTGCAGGTGTGTAATTTGTTGTGAGTTTATGCACTGTGTTGGTTTTGTTGTTTGAACAAGGTGATGTTCATGCACGGTTCATTTTATGCACCAGTAAAAAAACATGGTAACACTTTAGTATGGGGAACATATTCACCATTAATTAGTTGCTTATTAACATGCAAATTAGTAACATAATGGTTCTTAACTAGTCATTATTAAGTACTTATTAATGCCTTATTCGGCATGGCCTTATTATAACCCTAACCCTCTAACCCTAACCCTAACCAAATAACTCTAAATTAAGTCTTTGTTACTTAGAATATGTTCCCCATACTAAAGTGTTACCAAAAACATAAAAGTTTGTCTTGAATTTGAAAACATTTTTTATTTTTATTTCACTAAAGAAGGGTTCGGTGAATGCGCATATGAAACTGATGGGGTTCGGTACCTCCAACAAGGTTAAGAACCACTGTACTAACATGACAGCAAGCATTAGTGGTTCAAATCCACGCAGTGTCTAAAAAAGCTTGCATGTTGGGCTAATTGGAGACTTTAAATCAGTGGCGTCCAAACTTTTTTCAGTAAAGGGCCGCACACATAACAATTGAAGTATCCGAGGGCCACTTGGTTCATATATTAAAGATACGATAACAGATACAATGTAGGTCAATCAATATATGCTGAAGAAAACATCTACATCTTAGCGCTGTGTTATAGAGTACACTGTTAAAAAAAAAAATCTAGAGATTTTACGTAAAAAAACTGGCAGGTCAGTCGAAAACATTTTTACGGTGGTTTTTACACTGAATAACTAAAGTAAATAACAGTACCACTTTTTTATTACGGTAAAATTCTGGCACCTCAGCTGCAATTTTTTTTAACAGTAAAATCTACTCTTTTTACAGTGCATTACTATGAATGGGAAAAATAGTACCACTTATTTTTCACAGTACAATTATTTACAACTGTCAGAATTGTACCGTAAAATCCACTTCTTCTTTTTTTTTACAGAGTAACAAAGCAAATTAGTGTAACATCTAATGCATATTTATTATTATTAGGGCCCGCAATGGCCCATTGCAAAAGGACTCCCGAAGGGAGTCCTTATGCAATGGGACATAAGGACCTATTGTTATTCTAAGGTTTTATTATTCTTTATTATTATTATTCTTCCGCCGCCTCTTTGAGCACTAATTTGACCCACTTAACATGCTTCAAAACTCACCATATTTGACCCACTCATCAGGACCTGCGAAAATTGTCTTTTAATAAAAAAACCGAACCGCAAAAATGTAAAATGCGCTCTAGCGCCCCCTAGAAAAAAAAAAAAAACAGACTGCCTGTAACTCCCACTAGGAAGGTCGGAGAGACATGAAACAAAAACCTCTATGTAGGTCTGACTTAGACCTAGTTCTCATAATTGTATGTCTTCGGGCTAAAATCAACAGGAAGTTGGCAATTCCCCCTTCAAGACAAAAAAGTACTAAAAACAGTCACTTTTGCCTCTTTGAGCTGCAATTTCACCCCCTTAACATGCTTCAAAACTCACCAAACTGAACACACACATCAGGACTGGCAAAAACTGTGATCTAATAAAAAAACCTAACCCCAAATTCAAAAATTGCGCTCTACAGCAATTTTTTTAATAAAACTGATAAAAAACTGCTCCTCGGAAGAAAAAAATTACAAAACTGCCTGTTACTCCCACTGGGAAGGTCGGAGAGACATGAAACAAAAACCTCTCCGTAGGTCTCACTTAGACCTACATTTCATAAACTGACTACCCCCAGCAAAAATCAACAGGAAGTTTGCTATTCCCCCTTCAAAACAAATTTTTTGTAAAAACCAGTCACCTTCCTTCAAAAACAAACTCCTCTGAGCGCGTTTGTCGTTTCGCCTTCAAACTAACACAGGAGAGACATTGAACCCTTGTGATTACAACAACAGAAGCGCTTTTTAATTAACTGCTCCGGTTTTGATTTTATGACCCTTCAAAGACCCGCTGCGCTGATGCTGCTGCAATGCTGTTTTTTTAAGATGGCTGCTTAAAAGCAGGAAGCACCAACGTGCCCACACAATGCAGACAAGGTAGGTACACTAGACAAAAGTCTTGGGACACTTCAGACTAAAAGTAGACAAAAGTATTGGGACACTTAGGACTAGCACCTGCCAAATACGCGGGCCCGTCCAACGCTGCTTGCAGCTTTAATTTAGACTAAAATTGTACGTATTATTTACTAATATTTTTATTCCACCAACTAAAACAGTGTACCTTGTTGGAGGTACCGAACCCCACCAGTTTCATATGCGCATTCACCGAACCCTTCTTTAGTAAAAAAATAAAAATAAAAATGTTCAAATTCAAGACAAAGTTATATGTTTTTGGTAACACTTTAGTATGGGGAACATATTCTAAGTAACAAAGACTTAATTTAGAGTTATTTGGACACTAGGGGAACATATTCTAAGTAATAAAGACTTCATTTTGAGTTATTTGGTTAGGGTTAGGGTCAGGGTTAGAGTTATAATAAGGCCATGCCGAATAAGGCATTAATAAGTACTTAATAATGACTAGTTAAGAGCCAATATGTTACTAATGTGCATGTTAATAAGCAACTAATTAATGGTGAATATGTTCCCCATATTAAAGTGTTACCATGTTTTTTTTACTGGTGCATAAAATGAACCGTGCATGAACATCACCTTGTTCAAACAACAAAACCAACACAGTGCATAAACTCACAACAAATTACACACCTGCAAACCAGTCAGCTGTTGCCGTATCCGTAATAGGGAGAAGTTTGTATTTACACGATGAGTTGGGTGTGTTTTGACCTTCGCCGAACCCCTGAGCCCGACTCACCGAACCCCTAGGGTTCGATCGAACCCAGGTTAAGAACCACTGAACTAAAACCTTTTTGAGGGCTTTAGCACACACAAAAACATACCATATCTTGTAAGTAATATGTACACATGTAACATTTGATCTTTTATTAAATGTTCTGAACCAGGATGTGTTTATTTTGTCCTTCGAATGTGTCGCGGGCCAATAAAAAATGAGTTGCGGGCCGCAAATGGCCAAAACATTTGCTTTAAATTGTCCATACGGTTGTTAGTCCGTTTTTGCCCTGGGATTGGCTGTTGACTCATCCAGGATGTACCATGCCTCTCTCGCCCAAAGTCAGCTGGGGTAGGCTCCAGCTTACCCTGTGACTATGATGAGGACAATCAGTGTAGACCAGGTCTGTCAAAATCCTTTTTTTGAGGGCCACCTTAATTGATGTGGCGGACCACATTAAATGACCTGGCAAACCACATTTAAATATCTCTATAAAAGAATCACATTCTTTAAACATTTTTAAAAAGCGTTTTAATCTCAATTTATTGCGACATTATGCTTAGCACATTTAGCATACCTTATGGTTGAGGAATTTACATTAGTCGCATAATTTTGGTCGTCACCTCTGTATGTATGATGAGATTACCGCAGATCTTCAAGATGCAACCTTTTAATCAAATTTGAATAATAGGATATTGAGACTGATTTGGTGGATTTAAAGATTCCTTTATTTATATATGAAATTGGTATTTGGTGGGTAGTTTTTGAAATGTATTGTATTATACTGTATTTTGTATATTATATGATGATGTATATTTAACTGTGGGTCCCTGTCCATAAGCTGTGTGCTTCTAGGGATGACGGACTCTGATATTAACAAAATAAACAATAATGAAATACAAAACTATGTCGGTCTGTAAATAAATAAATAAAACAAATAATGTGGCGGACCAGATTAAATGACACGGTGGACCACATTGTGACGTGGCGGACCACGTTGAATAATGTGGTTAAATGACGTGACGGACGATGATGAATAGAAATTATGTGATGGACCACACTAAATGACGTGGTTAAATGACGTGGTTAAATGACATGACGGACCACGTTGAACGATGTGGCGGGCCACACTAAATGATGTGGTTAAATGACGTGACGGACGATGATGAATAGAAATTATGTGGTGGGCCACACTAAATGACGTGGTTAAATGACGTGACGGACCACGTTGAATGATGTGGCACACTAATTGACGTGGTTAAATGACATGACGGACCACGTTGAACGATGTGGCGGGCCACACTAAATGATGTGGTTAAATGACGTGACGGACGATGATGAATAGAAATTATGTGGTGGGCCACACTAAATGATGTGCTTAAATGATGTAACGGACCACGGTGAACGATGTGGTGGGCCAATTTAAATCATGTGGTTAAATGACGTGACGGACCACATTGAATGACGTGGTGGGCCACTCTAAATGTGGTTAAATGACGTGACGGACCATGATGAACGATGTGGCGGGCCACACTAAATGATGTGACGGACCATGATGAATAGAAATGATGTGGTGGGCCCCTCTAAACGATGTGGCTAAATGATGTGGTTAAATGACGAGATGGACCACATTGAATGATGTGGCGGGCCACACTAAATGATGTGGTTAAATGACGTGACGGACCACATTGAATGATGTGGTGGGCCACTCTAAATGTGGTTAAATGACGTGACGGACCACGTTGAACGATGTGGTGGGCCACACTAAATGATGTGCTTAAATGATGTAACGGACCACGGTGAACGATGTGGCGGGCCAATTTAAATCATGTGGTTAAATGACGTGACGGACCACATTGAATGATGTGGTGGGCCACTCTAAATGTGGTTAAATGACGGGACGGACCACGTTGAACGATGTGGTGGGCCACACTAAATGATGTGCTTAAATGATGTAACGGACCACGGTGAACGATGTGGCGGGCCAATTTAAATCATGTGGTTAAATGACGTGACGGACCACATTGAATGATGTGGTGGGCCACTCTAAATGTGGTTAAATGACGTGACGGACCACGTTGAACGATGTGGTGGGCCACACTAAATGATGTGCTTAAATGATGTAACGGACCACGGTAAACGATGTGGCGGGCCAATTTAAATCATGTGGTTAAATGACGTGACGGACCACATTGAATGATGTGGTGGGCCACTCTAAATGTGGTTAAATGACGGGACGGACCATGATGAACGATGTGGCGGGCCACACTAAATGATGTGACTGACCATGATGAATAGAAATGATGTGGTGGGCCCCTCTAAACGATGTGGTTAAATGACGAGATGGACCACATTGAATGATGTGGCGGGCCACACTAAATGATGTGGTTAAATGACGTGACGGACCATGATGAATAGAAAATGATGTGGTGGGCCACACTAAACGATGTGGTTGAATGACGTGACGGACCACGTTGAACGATGTGGTGGGCCACACTAAATGATGTGCTTAAATGATGTAACGGACCACGGTGAACGATGTGGCGGGCCAACTTAAATCATGTGGTTAAATGACGTGACGGACCACATTGAATGACGTGGTGGGCCACTCTAAATGTGGTTAAATGACGTGACGGACCATGATGAACGATGTGGCGGGCCACACTAAATGATGTGACGGACCATGATGAATAGAAATGATGTGGTGGGCCCCTCTAAACGATGTGGCTAAATGATGTGGTTAAATGACGAGATGGACCACATTGAATGATGTGGCGGGCCACACTAAATGATGTGGTTAAATGACGTGACGGACCACGTTGAACGATGTGGCGGGCCACTCTAAATGTGGTTAAATGACGTGACAGACCACATTGAATGATGTGGTGGGCCACACTAAATGTGGTTAAATGACGTGACGGACCACGTTGAACGATGTGGCGGGCCAAACTAAATGATGTGGTTAAATGACGTGACGAACCACATTGAATGATGTGGTGGACCACACTAAATGTGGTTAAATGACGTGATGGACCACATTGAATGATGTGGTGGGCCACTCTAAATGTGGTTAAATGACGTGACGGACCACGTTGAATGATGTGGTGGGCCACACTAAATGATGTGCTTAAATGATGTAATGGACCACGGTGAACGATGTGGCGGGCCAATTTAAATCATGTGGTTAAATGACGTGACGGACCACATTGAATGACGTGGTGGGCCACTCTAAATGTGGTTAAATGACGTGACGGACCACGATGAACGATGTGGCGGGCCACACTAAATGATGTGATGGACCAGGATGAATAGAAATGATGTGGTGGGCCCCTCTAAACGATGTGGCTAAATGATGTGGTTAAATGACGAGATGGACCACATTGAATGATGTGGTGGGCCACTCTAAATGTGGTTAAATGACGTGACGGACCACGTTGAACGATGTGGTGGGCCACACTAAATGATGTGCTTAAATGATGTAACGGACCACGGTGAACGATGTGGCGGGCCAACTTAAATCATGTGGTTAAATGACGTGACGGACCACATTGAATGACGTGGTGGGCCACTCTAAATGTGGTTAAATGACGTGACGGACCATGATGAACGATGTGGCGGGCCACACTAAATGATGTGACGGACCATGATGAATAGAAATGATGTGGTGGGCCCCTCTAAACGATGTGGTTAAATGACGAGATGGACCACATTGAATGATGTGGCGGGCCACACTAAATGATGTGGTTAAATGACGTGACGGACCATGATGAATAGAAAATGATGTGGTGGGCCACACTAAACGATGTGGTTAAATGACATTACGGACCACGTTGAACGATGTGGCGGGCCACACTACCGTAAATGATGTGGTTAAATGACGTGACGGACCATGATGAATAGAAATGATGTGCTGGGCCACCCTAATGATGTGGTTAAATGACGATGATGTGACGTACCACATTGAACGATGTGGCGTGCCACATTAAATCACGTGGTTAAATGACGTGACAGACTACATTGAATGATGTGGTGGGCCACTCTAAATGTGGTTAAATGACGTGACGGACCACAATGAATGATGTGGTGGGTCACTCTAAATGTGGTTAAATGACGTGACGGACCACATTGGTGGGCCAAACTAAATGATGTGGTTAAATGACGTGACGGACCACGTTGAACGATGTGGCGGGCCGTCTAAATGTGGTTAAATGACGTGACAGACCACATTGAATGATGTGGTGGACCACACTAAATGTGGTTAAATGACGTGACGGACCACATTGAATGATGTGGTGGGCCACTCTAAATGTGGTTAAATGACGTGACGGACCACGTTGAACGATGTGGTGGGCCACACTAAATGATGTGCTTAAATGATGTGACGGACCACGGTGAACGATGTGGCGGGCCAATTTAAATCATGTGGTTAAATGACGTGACGGACCACATTGAATGACGTGGTGGGCCACTCTAAATGTGGTTAAATGACGTGACGGACCATGATGAACGATGTGGCGGGCCACACTAAATGATGTGACGGACCAGGATGAATAGAAATGATGTGGTGGGCCCCTCTAAACGATGTGGCTAAATGATGTGGTTAAATGACGAGATGGACCACATTGAATGATGTGGTGGGCCACTCTAAATGTGGTTAAATGACGTGACGGACCACGTTGAACGATGTGGTGGGCCACACTAAATGATGTGCTTAAATGATGTAACGGACCACGGTGAACGATGTGGCGGGCCAACTTAAATCATGTGGTTAAATGACGTGACGGACCACATTGAATGACGTGGTGGGCCACTCTAAATGTGGTTAAATGACGTGACGGACCATGATGAACGATGTGGCGGGCCACACTAAATGATGTGACGGACCATGATGAATAGAAATGATGTGGTGGGCCCCTCTAAACGATGTGGTTAAATGACGAGATGGACCACATTGAATGATGTGGCGGGCCACACTAAATGATGTGGTTAAATGACGTGACGGACCATGATGAATAGAAAATGATGTGGTGGGCCACCTAAACGATGTGGTTAAATGACATTACGGACCACGTTGAACGATGTGGCGGGCCACACTACCGTAAATGATGTGGTTAAATGACGTGACGGACCATGATGAATGATGTGGTTAAATGACGTGACGGACCATGATGAATAGAAATGATGTGCTGGGCCACCCTAATGATGTGGTTAAATGACGATGATGTGACGTACCACATTGAACGATGTGGCGTGCCACATTAAATCACGTGGTTAAATGACGTGACAGACTACATTGAATGATGTGGTGGGCCACTCTAAATGTGGTTAAATGACGTGACGGACCACAATGAATGATGTAGTGGGTCACTCTAAATGTGGTTAAATGACGTGACGGACCACATTGGTGGGCCAAACTAAATGATGTGGTTAAATGACGTGACGGACCACGTTGAACGATGTGGCGGGCCACTCTAAATGTGGTTAAATGACGTGACAGACCACATTGAATGATGTGGTGGGCCACTCTAAATGTGGTTAAATGACGTGACGGACCACGTTGAACGATGTGGCGGGCCAAACTAAATGATGTGCTTAAATGACGTGACGAACCACATTGAATGATGTGGTGGACCACACTAAATGTTGTTAAATGACGTGATGGACCACATTGAATGATGTGGTGGGCCACTCTAAATGTGGTTAAATGACGTGACGGACCACGTTGAACGATGTGGCGGGCCAAACTAAATGATGTGGTTAAATGACGTGACGAACCACATTGAATGATGTGGTGGACCACACTAAATGTGGTTAAATGACGTGATGGACCACATTGAATGATGTGGTGGGCCACACTAAATGTGGTTAAATGACGTGACGGACCACGTTGAACGATGTGGCGGGCCAAACTAAATGATGTGGTTAAATGACGTGACGAACCACGTTGAATGATGTGGTGGACCACACTAAATGTGGTTAAATGACGTGATGGACCACATTGAATGATGTGGTGGGCCACTCTAAATGTGGTTAAATGACGTGACGAACCACATTGAATGATGTGGTGGACCACACTAAATGTGGTTAAATGACGTGACGGACCACGGTGAACGATGTGGCGGGCCAATTTAAATCATGTGGTTAAATGACGTGACGGACCACATTGAATGATGTGGTGGGCCACTCTAAATGTGGTTAAATGACGGGACGGACCACGATGAACGATGTGGCGGGCCACACTAAATGATGTGACGGACCATGATGAATAGAAATGATGTGGTGGGCCCCTCTAAACGATGTGGTTAAATGACGAGATGGACCACATTGAATGATGTGGCGGGCCACACTAAACGATGTGGTTGAATGACGTGACGGACCATGATGAATAGAAAATGATGTGGTGGGCCACTCTAAACGATGTGGTTGAATGACGTGACGGACCATGATGAATGACATGACGGACCACATAAAAGGAAGTGGCGGGCCAGATCAGGCCCCTGGTCTTGAGTTTGACACCTAGTCAATGGATGCTTCCAAGAAATAAACCATCCTCACATCCTCACCTATCACCCAGTATTGTCCATAGAGTTCATCCTCGATCTCCCGCCCTCTAAAGGAGGTGCACCACAAGTCCTGGTCGCTGGTGCTGCCCACGCAACACTTCTCCACACTCAGGATGTTGCCGTCCAGGTCACAAATCATCTGGCTCACCACCGACTTGTAGCCCAGCGCGTTGACGTATTGCTGACGTACCAACTCCGACCAGTTCTTGTCATGCGTGGATGTTCGGATGTGGAAGTGAGTGGGCGCCAGCACGCCCAGGACGTCGGGGATTCCGCAGAACTCCTCCGCCATGTGCGCGATGTCCACTTTGGCTTTGCGCGTCTGCGGGAAGGAGATGAACTGATCCGACATACCGGCGACCACCTCGGACACCGTCCACACAATTTGCCGGCAGTCCGTCTTCAGGTCGAAGCGCCTCAGGAGGGAGACGGCGGAGGCGCCGAGAGCGAAGAAATTGAGCGTGATCATGATCATGATGTCCACGGAGGAGGGCGTGAGCATGTATTGCTTCATGCGGACACGCACGATGTCCGCCACGAACTCGATGCAAGCGCGCGTTAAATGGAACATCTCGAACAAAGTGTCGTCGTCGTAGCAAGCAAAGCAGCTCTTGGACTGCGAGTCCACTTCTTCCTCGTGTCCCAGGAGCTCCGCCTGGACTGCGAACCACACTGGCAGGGCGTCGGACATGTTTTCGCCGCTGCAGCTTGAAATAGAAGCTTCAAAACAACAAAATAAATTGAAATAGAAGCTTCAAAACAACAAAACAATTCAACAGTCTGTGGTCACCCGCTGCTACTGACGAGTACCGGAAGTGAGCTTTGTTTACTTTTTTTTTTTCGTGGAGTATTGCGCTTAGAAACGTTCGTTACCGCCCCCTAGTGTAGATAGAGAGACACGTTATTCATCTCCCAATTTATTGTTTTTATTTTCATTTTAACAACCTTTATTTATAAACTGCAACATTTACAAACAATCGAGAAATAATAATAATCAAAATAAGTACAAAAACAGTACAAATAAGCGCCAGGGGGTTGTAAACTCAATAAGGAAGCACTGGCTTCCTGTGCACTTAAGATGTGACTTTAAGGTTTTACTACTTACGTATACTCTGTCACAAACCTGGGGGTAAAGTTTGACTCAGATTTTAAATTCGAAAAACAAATCAGCAGAGTCGTTCAAAAAAGCTTTTATCAATTACGCCAAATAGCGAAAGTGAAACCGCTTCTATCAAGACATGATCTTGAGAAATTAATCCACGCTTTTATCTCGACTCGTCTTGATTATTGTAATGCCCTGTATGTTGGCATTAGCCAGGCCTCCCTCGCCCGCCTGCAGCTCGTGCAGAACTCTGCTGCTCGTCTGCTAACACAGACCCGCAGACGTGAGCACATCACCCCTATTTTAGCGTCCCTTCACTGGCTCCCTGTGCGTTACCGAATACATTTTAAACTCCTTTTATTTGTTTTTAAATGTCTAAACAACCTCGCGCCAACCTATCTCTCCGACCTCCTTCAGCCTTACTGCCCCACCCGATCCTTAAGATCAGCCGATCAGCTGCTGTTGACGGTCCCTGACACAAGGCTGAAGCTTAGAGGTGACAGAGCTTTCGCCGTTGCTGCTCCCAAGCTCTGGAACGACCTACCCCTGAGTGTTAGACAAGCCTCCTCTCTTCCTGTTTTTAAATCTCTCTTAAAAACATACTTTTATTCCATGGCTTTTAACACTGAGTGATATCCATCCTGCAATGGCGCCCCATAATACACCTGCTGTGATCCTGTTTTTATGTTTTTATGTTTTTATTCATTCTATTTTAATTATTTATTTTTTATCGTGTTCTGTTTGTGTTGTGTTGTGTTTGCTCGGTACTCGTTTTATCTTTTAACCTGCTCATTGTACAGCACTTTGGCTACCCCTGTGGTAAATTTTAAATGTGCTTTATAAATAAAGTTGATTTGATTTGATTTGATTTATAAAATACTGCACGGTCTAGCTCCGTCCTATCTTGTCGATTGCATTGTACCATATGTCCCGGCAAGAAATCTGCGTTCAAAGAACTCCGGCTTATTAGTGATTCCCAGAGCCCAAAAAAAGTCTGCGGGCTATAGAGCGTTTTCTATTCGGGCTCCAGTACTATGGAATGCCCTCCCGGTAACAATTAGAGATGCTACCTCAGTAGAAGCATTTAAGTCCCATCTTAAAACTCATTTGTATACTCTAGCCTTTAAATAGCCCCCCTGTTAGACCAGTTGATCTGCCGTTTCTTTTCTTTTCTCCTCTGCTCCCCTTTTCCTTGAGGGGGGGGCACAGGTCCGGTGGCCATGGATGAAGTGCTGGCTGTCCAGAGTCGGGACCCGGGGTGGACCGCTCGCCTGTGCATCGGCAGGGAACATCTCTGCGCTGCTGACCCGTCTCCGCTCGGGATGGTGTCCTGCTGGCCCCACTATGGACTGGACTCTTACTATTATGTTGGATCCACTATGGACTGGACTCTCACAATATTATGTCAGACCCACTCGACATCCATTGCTTTCGGTCTCCCCTAGAGGGGGGGGGTTACCCACATATGCGGTCCTCTCCAAGGTTTCTCATAGTCATTCACATCGACGTCCCACTGGGGTGAGTTTTTCCTTGCCCTTATGTGGGCTTTGTACCGAGGATGTCGTTGTGGCTTGTGCAGCCCTTTGAGACACTTGTGATTTAGGGCTATATAAATAAAGATTGATTGATTGAGATTGATCAATGTAATGATTGAGGCTAGCTGTCCGAGGTAAGATGGCTACAACGTTGCTACGCTGGAGAATGATTGGTCATATGAAAAATGCTCAGAGCCAATCAGAAAGGAGGGGCTGTCTAAGCATACCTGCCCCCAAAGTGCCAAAAAAAAAATGACAGCGCGAGGAGAGATGCCAGGAGTACACAGAGAGCGCACAGACCGAGACGGCGCGCGCGCAGAAAGGCACCGCGCGCGCGCAAAAAGACACCACGCGCGCGCAAAAAGACACCACGCGCGTGCAAAAGGGTGTCACGCGCGCACAAAGTGGAGAATCAGCGCGCGATAACAGTTTTTATGCGCTTGGATTTTTGGCACTAATGTGACGCCATATCTTTCCTCTCAGATTCAGACAGGACTGAGCAGGTGATCAGAGGACCACTGTCTATTAAGGAGAACTTTTCATTCCCCAAACGGCATGATGGCCCAAGTTTTCATTATCATTATACCTACAGACAGCTAGTCAATGGGGAAAAAGTCAAGCGTAGCTGGCTGACTTATTCAAGAAGTAAAGATGCAGTCTATTGCTTTTGCTGCAAATTATTTTCCAAAAAGTCCTTAAAACTGGCAGCCGAGGGACAGCGGGATTGGGTCAACATAGGTGCACTGCTGAAACAGCATGAAAACAGTGAAGATCATTGTAGCAACATGGTGAAATGGAAGGATTTTGCCTTGCGTCTTTCAAAGGGGAAAACTATTGATGAATTTAACTTCAGTAGACTGCGCTCTCTTTGTACAAAGTAAACATTAAATATGAACAATTAACTAAAAATGTAAACTAGTAATTAAAGACTAATATGTACAAGACTGATGAGACAAGATGACACTTTTACTGTAAATACAAAGCTTTATCACTTGGACTGTTCAACCCCAGGCCACTCTTGTAGCTGAATGTTTTCTACATTTTAAGATTAGGAACCATATGTGGCACTCTGGACATCATTCGTTCATTCATTGGTATTATTTATGTTCTTAACTGGGCCACCCCCATATCTTTATAAATGACATGTCATTTGTAAAGACATGCCAGGCTGACAATAGGATCATGTAAACAACACTGCCAGAGCCGCAATGACTTTATAGTAGGTGTGTGAATGATCAACAATCAATATTATTGGCAGAAATAGAGGGCCCCAAAATCAAATTTTGCTTAGGGCCCCATGGAGGCTTGGGCCGGCACTGTATATATGTATGAAATACTTGACTTGGTGAATTCTAGCTGCCAATATACTCCTCCCCTCTTAACCACGCCCCGCCCCACCCCTGACCACGCCCCCCGACCTCCACCTCCCGAAATCGGAGGTCTCAAGGTTGGCAAGTATGTATTGCCCACACCTGCTTTGTTTTCGCAATCAAGACTATTTAACTTGTGCGTACGCTATCCTTCTTTGTGGGGACATTGTTCAATGTTTCAATCAATCAATCAATGTTTATTTATATAGCCCTACATCACAAGTGTCTCAAAGGGCTGCACAAGCCACAACGACATCCTCGGTTCAGATCCCACATAAGGGCGAGGAAAAACTCACAACCCAATAAAAGACACTCAGATCTTGTTTCTAGCCGATACTACATAAAAAATAACGTAAAATAACGCAGTAACGCATCATGTAGTAAGGGTAACTGAGTTACTGAATATAAAAATGAATGCGTTAGATTACTAGTTACCGCCAAAACTAACGGCGTGAGTCCCAACACTGGTCGTGACACATTATCTGTATGCAATATTGGCTGCATTCCTCAGTTGTTTGTGTACCATGTTGTTCCAGACCACAGCAAACATTACCTAGCTTGCCAAAGATTGTAATAAATCTATTAAAAGAAGACAGCTTGGAAGGGTAGAAACACACAGGGCCATGCAAGGAAAAAAACATTTACAAAAATGAATAAAAAGTGTTAAAAATGGCATAAGACGCTTCAGAATAAACAAAGCTAAAAAATATTTTTTTAAATAAACACACCCAATTCTGGTTATACTGGAGAATAGTATACACTGTACTATAGTGTACAAAACAATGTTTTTCTACATAACATACATTATATTTCAATTCCACATTAAATTATGTTAAAATATTTCGTACAAAACATTACATATTTAAGCTTGTTTTTTCACACTTTATTTTCGACCACAATTACGCATTCTAAACAATTCAAACAAAAATAAGATACTTTATTCATTTCCCAAGATTGCATTTCCAAAACAATATTGTCATCTGAAAACACAATATGAAAATATTGTTTTTAATGAAAACACAAACAGATTGTTTATTTAAAAAAAAAAACTTACAGTAACTGACACTCACCCCTAAATATAATGTAATTTATTTATTTATTTTTGTATTTATTTTACAGGGACAATACAATTAAACATTGCTACCCATTGGTAACCGATGTCAAAGTACGTAAGACTTCTAGCCACAGGCTAATTTGCAACCCATGTCCCTCGTTAGGCTTTTTTTTTAAAGTTGAGAAAAGTGTAAAAAACATACAAAAGGATTAAGAAAAGTACAAAAATAAAAACACATTGAAAATAATTGGCCCCATATGTCCATGCTACTATTATTATATATATATATATATATATATATATATATTTTTTTTTCTCTGAGGAACTAGAATGACTCAAACAACTGGCAACAAACTGTGTTTTATCATACTCGGCTAATGAAGATGAGATTTTTAGTTGACAAAAGTCATTTTGTGTCTAATTTGTCATTCATGAGATGTGAGTTAAAATGTTGAAATACATCGAAACAAACGGCCTTGTTAGTAAAAACAACACACTGAACATATAAAGAATATATAATTTTATTAAAAAACATTTAACCATTGCACAACTTTTCCAGTCACGTTTCCTCCATCCAACAAAAACAAACGTGTTCATCATTTAGACGACAAGTAGAACATTTTGTTGACTTCACTGATGGGCACGTCTTTCAGTCTTGGTATTTGGCCCTTCTGGGGGACTTCATTCACTTGGCCTCTTGCATATACATCTGAAATATTCCATAAGGATGAGAAAAGAGACTTCTATTCCATACATTTTCGATTTTATTCCACAATTAAAAGACATAGAGACTCATACCAGTAATGTTGTCAAGAGAGTCAAGTGGAGCCGTGTTGTACATGTTCACTCCGTAAAGCATCACCACACAGATGGTCAATGCGACCAGCAGGTAGATTGGCACAGCCAGTGCCCAATATCTACAAATCAAATCAAATCAAATCAACTTTATTTATAAAGCACATTTAAAATTTACCACAGGGGTAGCCAAAGTGCTGTACAATGAGCAGGTTAAAAGATAAAACGAGTACCGAGCAAACACAACACAACACAAACAGAACATGATAAAAAATAAATAATTAAAATAGAATTAATAAAAACATAAAAACAGGATCACAGCAGGTGTATTATGGGGCGCCATTGCAGGATGGATATCACTCAGTGTTAAAAGCCATGGAATAAAAGTATGTTTTTAAGAGAGATTTAAAAACAGGAAGAGAGGAGGCTTGTCTAACACTCAGGGGTAGGTCGTTCCAGAGCTTGGGAGCAGCAACGGCGAAAGCTCTGTCACCTCTAAGCTTCAGCCTTGTGTCAGGGACCGTCAACAGCAGCTGATCGGCTGATCTTAAGGATCGGGTGGGGCAGTAAGGCTGAAGGAGGTCGGAGAGATAGGTTGGCGCGAGGTTGTTTAGACATTTAAAAACAAATAAAAGGAGTTTAAAATGTATTCAGTAACGCACAGGGAGCCAGTGAAGGGACGCTAAAATAGGGGTGATGTGCTCACGTCTGCGGGTCTGTGTTAGCAGACGAGCAGCAGAGTTCTGCACGAGCTGCAGGCGGGCGAGGGAGGCCTGGCTAATGCCAACATACAGGGCATTACAATAATCAAGACGAGTCGAGATAAAAGCGTGGATTAATTTCTCAAGATCATGTCTTGATAGAAGCGGTTTCACTTTCGCTATTTGGCGTAATTGATAAAAGCTTTTTTGAACGACGCTGCTGATTTGTTTTTCGAATTTAAAATCTGAGTCAAACTTTACCCCCAGGTTTGTGACAGAGTCGCTGAGATACGGGGTCAGAGTGCCGAGGTCAACGTTGGGGGAGGGAGAGCGACTTGGACCGAACAACATAACTTCTGTTTTATCTTCATTTAGGCTCAGGAAGTTAGCTGAAAGCCAGACTTTGATGTCGTGCAGGCAGTCAATAAGACGTTGAACCGTGTTATTTTGTGCCATGGGAAAATAAATCTGGCAATCATCGGCATAAAAATGAAATGCAATACTGTACTTCCTAAAAATAGAACCAAGGGGGAGAAGGTAAAGCGCAAATAAAATTGGGGCAAGGATTGAGCCCTGGGGGACCCCATGTGGTAAAGGAGCTGTGGACGACATAAAACTGTCTACTTTTACACAAAAACTCCTGTCGGTTAGGTACGACCGGAACCAGTTGAGGGCGGCGCCCTTAATGCCCACACAGTTCTCAAGACGAGTGATTAAGGTGGCGTGGTCGACGGTGTCGAACGCAGCAGACAGATCTAAAAGCACCAGGACAACATATTTACCAGAATCAGTTGACAGGAGGATATCGTTAAAAACTTTTAGAAGCGCTGACTCTGTGCTGTGGAGGGCTTTAAAACCGGACTGGAACAGCTCAGTGATACCATTATCCTCTAAGAAGGGCAACAACTGACTGTAGACAACCTTCTCTAATATTTTGGAAATGTATGGAAGATTAGAGATAGGTCTGAAGTTAGAGAGGAGAGAGGGGTCGAGGCTGGGTTTTTTAAGTAGAGGTCGTACCACTGCATGTTTAAACTCTACTGGAACTATTCCAGAAGAGAGGCTACTATTGATAATGTTACAAGACAGGATGTAAGAAGTAATGAATGTAGCGATAGGTCAAAAAGACTGTTGTATAAAATACTTACTTTTGAGGCCAGTAAGTGAGTCCAACTGAATGGAGCCACTCCTCTGGGATGTATGCCCAAACACAATACAGAACTATGCAGAGAGTAAAGAGATATTTCAGGGCAAATAAGTTGTAGTTCATAGTACACAATTTACATACCTAGGAGTAACATTGGACTCAGTCCTTTCTTTCAAAAAACATATCAAAATGATGTCCTTGACAGTTACATACTGTATAATAAATGTAAGTTTAATCAAATAAGGAAGTATTTCACTGATGAAGCTGCATTGCATGATCTTTTTCTCACATAAGTTATTGTATAACTAGCTGGTCTCTAACAGGTGTAACAAATCTAAAACCAATAGAATCACGCTACAAAAAAGCATTGAACACTTTTGCTTACAATCACTGTAATATTCTTTCCAAATACTATCGACTCAGCTTTGATCATTAAAAAAATGCCTGTTTAAAATGTGTATTTTTACTACCATGAATTGATTTACGTGGACCCCGACTTAATCAAGTTGAAAAACTTATTCGGGTGTTACCATTTAGTGGTCAAATGTACGGAATATGTACTGTACTATGCAATCTACTAATAAAAGTTTCAATTAATCAATCAATCAATCATGTGGATTAGCAACTGGAACATCTACATCTCCTATCACAAGGAGAGACTGTGAGGTCCCTGCCTGAAAAAAAACCTCTTGGTCAAAAACTTTTTTCTCTCACTAGGGATGCTTACTGTGGAAGTTTACCTACAGCTTTGCTGTATTCAAAAGTCGATTACAGGACTGGTTCAAAAGTAAACACATTTGTGATCACACAAATAAACACAATGATAAAAGGTAATTTAATAAAGGTCATAATATCAGCACGTAGACATAATTTTTGACAATTTTGACATTTTATTCGAACTATGTGCAATGCATCAGGGCACTTTATTGTTGCGCTGTGCAATGCAATACATTCCTCTTTTGTTTGATTTTATTGTTTTAAAGTAATTACTTTTTTTTTTTTTTAACTCATCTATTTACCTGAATGTTAAGGAGTCTGTGGTGGTGGTGATGCTGACCTTTCTCTCTGTTTTATTAGGGCCCGCAATGGGACATAAGGACCTATTGTTATTCTAAGGTTTTATTATTATTCTTTATTCTTCCGCCGCCACAACAAACTGTAATTTGACCCACTTAACATGCTTCAAAACTCACCATATTTGACCCACACATCAGGACCTGCGAAAATTACCTTTTTTTTTTAAAAACTGAACCCCAAAACTCAAAATTGCGCTCTAGCGCCCCCTAGGAAAAAATAAAACTAGACTGCCTATATCTCCCACTAGGAAGATCGGAGAGACATGAAACAAAAACCTGTATGTAGGTTTGACTTAGACCTAGTTTTCATAATTGTATATCCTCGGGCAAAAATCAACAGGAAGTTGGCAATTCCCCCTTCAAGACAAAAAAGTACTAAAAACAGTCACTTTTGCCTCTTTGAGCTGTATTTTGACCCCCTTAACATGCTTCAAAACTCACCGAACTGAACGCACACATCAGGACTGGCAAAAATTGTGATCTAATAAAAAAACCTAACCCCAAATCTCAAAATTGTGCTCTTGAGCAATTTTTGAATAAAACGCACAAAAAACTGCTCCTCGGATGAAAAAACTGACATAACTGCCTGTAACTCCCACCGGGAAGGTCGGAGAGACATGAAACAAAAACCTCTCCGTAGGTCTCACTTAGACCTACATTTCATAAATTGACAACCCCCAGCAAAAATCGACAGGAAGTTTGCTATTCCCCCTTCAACACAACATTTTTGTAGAAAACGGTCACCTTCCTTCAAAAACGAACTCCTCTGAGCGCGTTTGTCGTTTCGCCTTCAAACTAACACAGGAGAGACATTGAACCCGTGTGATTACAACAACAGAAGCGCTTTTTAATTAACTGCTCCGGTTTTGATTTTATGACCCTTCAAAGACCCGCTGCGCTGATGCTGCTGCAATGCTGTTTTTTTAAGATGGCTGCTTAAAAGCAGGAAGCACCAGCGTGCCCACACAATGCAGACAAGGTAGGTACACTAGACAAAAGTCTTGGGACACTTCAGACTACAAGTAGACAAAAGTATTGGGACACTTAGGACTAGCACCTGCCAAATACGCGGGCCCGAACAACGCTGCTTGCAGCTTTAATTGTTTTTGTTATTGTTATTTGATTGTATGTGTGTACCAATCTTTCTGCAAACTACAGGCGGAAATTAACTTTTGGCTAAAACCTGACATTTAAGTATTACGTTCCTTAATATGTGCTGTCCGTATTGTATATCAAGAATTGAAAATAAAATTGATTGCAGAAACTACAGTGCATTCAAACTGTATCATTTCACTACTCGACAGCACACTTTCCTTTCAAGCCCACATAAACAGCATTACCCGGTCTGCTTACTTTCATCTACGGAACGTTAATCGTCTTCGCCCATCCCTTACCACACATACTGCTGCCATACTAGTCCATAGCCTGGTCACCTCTCACCTGGACTACTGCAACTCTCTCCTGTTTGGTCTCCCTCACAAGTCACTTCACAAACTTCTGCTTCTCCAGAACTCTGCAGCCCGGATAAATCACCAGAACCCCTTCAATCCAGCACGTCACCCCTGTTGTGCAGCAACTCCACTGGCTACCCATCAAACATCGTATCCACTTTAAAATAATTCTCCTCACTTTCAAAGCCATCCATAACCTCTCTTACCTGATCCATGTTGCCACGCCCTCACGTTCCCTAAGATCCTCTTCATCCATCCACCTCACTGTCCCTTTATTTAAACTGTCCACCATGGGTGCCCGAGCTTTCAGCCGCTCTGCCCCACATCTTTGGAACTCTTTGCCACCAGACCTTCGTAACTTACAAACCCCGTTTCCATATGAGTTGGGAAATTGTGTTAGATGTAAATATAAACGGAATACAATGATTTGCAAATCATTTTCAACCCATATTCAGTTGAATATGCTACAAAGACAACATATTTGATGTTCAAACTGATAAACATTTTTTTTTTGCAAATAACCATTAACTTTAGAATTTGATGCCAGCAACACGTGACAAAGAAGTTGGGAAAGGTGGCAATAAATACTGATAAAGTTGAGGAATGCTCATCAAACACTTATTTGGAACATCCCACAGGTGAACAGGCAAATTGGGAACAGGTGGGTGCCATGATTGGGTACAAAAGTAGATTCCATGAAATGCTCAGTCATTCACAAACAAGGATGGGGCGAGGGTCACCACTTTGTCAACAAATGCGTGAGCAAATTGTTGAACAGTTTAAGAAAAACCTTTCTCAACCAGCTATTGCAAGGAATTTAGGGATTTCACCATCTACGGTCCGTAATATCATCAAAGGGTTCAGAGAATCTGGAGAAATCACTGCACGTAAGCAGCTAAGCCCGTGACCTTCGATCCCTCAGACTGTACTGCATCAACAAGCGACATCAGTGTGTAAAGGATATCACCACTTGGGCTCAGGAACACTTCAGAAACCCACTGTCAGTAACTACAGTTGGTCGCTACATCTGTAAGTGCAAGTTAAAACTCTCCTTTGCAAGGCGAAAACCGTTTATCAACAACACCCAGAAACGCCGTCGGCTTCGCTGGGCCTGAGCTCATCGAAGATGGACTGATACAAAGTGGAAAAGTGTTCTGTGGTCTGACGAGTCCACATTTCAAATTGTTTTTGGAAACTGTGGACGTTGTGTCCTCCAGACCAAAGAGGAAAAGAACCATCCGGATTGTTATAGGCGCAAAGTTGAAAAACCAGCATCTGTGATGGTAGGGGGGTGTATTAGTGTCCAAGACATGGGTAACTTACACATCTGCGATACATACAGGTTTTGGAGCAACATATGTTGCCATCCAAGCAACGTTACCATGGACGCCCCTGCTTATTTCAGCAAGACAATGCCAAGCCACGTGTTACATCAACGTGGCTTCATAGTAAAAGAGTGCGGGTACTAGACTGGCCTGCCTGTAGTCCAGACCTGTCTCCCATTGAAAATGTGTGGCGCATTATGAAGCCTAAAATACCACAACGGAGACCCCCGGACCGTTGAACAACTTAAGCTGTACATCAAGCAAGAATGGGAAAGAATTCCACCTGAGAAGCTTAAAAAATGTGTCTCCTCAGTTCCCAAACGTTTACTGAGTGTTGTTAAAAGGAAAGGCCATGTAACACAGTGGTGAACATGCCATTTCCCAACTACTTTGGCACATGTTGCTGCCATGAAATTCTAAGTTAATTATTATTTGCAAAAAAAAAATAAAGTTTATAAGTTTGAACATCAAATATCTTGTCTTTGTAGTGCATTCAATTGAATATGGGTTGAAAAGGATTTGCAAATCATTGTATTCCGTTTATATTTACATCGAACACAATTTCCCAACTCATGTGGAAACGGGGTTTGTAGACTCAATATCCCTCTTCAAATCAAGACTCAAAACACACCTATTCCTGACTGCTTATTCATTGTAATCATCTTTTCTTCTCTATCTTTGTTGTTATTATTGTTGTTTTTATCCAATTTGATTTTATTGTTTTGATTTTGTACGGTGTCCTTGAGTGCCCAGAAAGGCGCCTTATGAATAAAATGTATTATTATTATTATTATTATCACCTAATGTAGTGGCACAATTATGGGCAGGCTTGGAATGCACTAAAACAGTGAATAGAGGAAAAATAAAAAGCTTACAGAAGCCAAACTGTGAGCCGAGGAATAAAACAAAGCCATAGATGGCTCTCTCTGGAAGAGGAGACGGAGAGTTTACGACCATGACCTGCAAAGACAATTACAAAGACGTTAGATGACACACAGCGACTATCAAAAATGAACATGAATTGATTAACGTGGACCCCGACTTAAACAAGTTGAAAAACTTATTCGGGTGTTACCATTTAAAGTTAAAGTACCACTGATTGTCACACACACACACTAGGTGTGGCGAAATTATTCTCTGCATTTGACCCATCACCCTTGATCACCCCCTGGAAGGTGAGGGGAGCAGTGAGCAGCAGCGGTGGCCGCACCCGGGAATCATTTTTGGTGATTTAACCCCCAATTCCAACCCTTGATGCGGAGTGCCATTTTTATAGTCTTTGGTATGACTCAGCCGGGGTTTAGTGGTCAATTATACGGAATATGTACTGTACAATCTACGAAGAAAAGTTTCAATCAATCAGTCAAAAAACAATCACAAACACTTAAGTGATTCATTACGATGAAAGCGATTATCGACTCAATGTATTTTACGAAATAGTCCAAAACAACAAATGTATCAAAACATAATCGATACCAAATCCTAAATAATCTTAATATGGACCGAAAATCCAAACAAACCTGTCTTTTTTTAGGGATTCTCTTACATCATTTTCACCTGCAACAGTATCGTCATTCGATTTGTTATGCCTACTTATGTCCACGCGTATCTATGCACGACGGGGAACGTGTGCCAATCAAAGGTTCCTAATTTACAATTAGCATCACATTTAAATGGCATTATACATTTTACCACGGGTATTATTATTATAGAATAATATAAGTATATATATATTTTATCATTTATATACGATTGAGGTATTTTCTATAATTTTATTTTTAACAGGACGCCAGCTCTTCTTGGGTCAATGTTGACACCGAACACATGAAGCTGTTACACCAGATGGAAGTTGACGCGTCTGCGTGGTTTAGTCGCATGTGTACTGCGGTAGGCAGAAGTTTAACATGTGCACAAAAAGGAAATAATAATAATAATATGTAAGCATTCGTCCGTGGGTTTTATGTGTTTTTGTAAGCAGTGTTAGTCGTCGTCTTCAAACAGGAAACGTATAATTTTGTCCAAGTTTAATGACGAAGAAAAGCTAGCGTCGCCGTGTGTGTGCTATCCACCTTCTCACTAAACTAGCATTTATAAGTACACAAATGGTCGTCATGTCGAAGGCGAAAGAGAAGAAAAAGCATGCTGCCTCCGAGAAACAAACGCAACCTGGCGGGAAACGTAAAACCGTTAAGAAGAAAAATAAGATCTGGAAACAAAGTAAGTTAGTACAGAAAGCTAAGGTCGAAAACCCTCCCACGAATATTCTACTTACAAAACCTCCAAAGGATGGGCAGCTCTTTTCTGCCAACTGGAAAGTATTACAAGAGGTAAGCGAACTACTCTTACACTGTAAAAAAACAAAAACTATAAATGATGACAATGCCGTTTTTAACACTTCCTTCATTCCCACAGACTTTAAAGTCCAGTCAGACAAAAACAAATCAGCCCAAAACATCAAAAGACCACAATGGTCCTCTGCAAGAAAAGAAAGAAAAGATATCTAAAAACATTTTGCCAAGTAAGACAGATTCAGGAAAATCTGTGAAACACAAAACTGTTGACGCTCCGGTGAATATTCCTGCTGCGTCCGAGACGAAACAGCCGCCTGCTTCTAAAAGGAAAAATAAAGCAAATGGCATTCCAAATCTCAAGAAGCCAAAACTTGAGGTCAAAGAGACCAAACCTACAGCGTAAGTCTACATAAACATGTTGTATTCTATTAAAATCATGAAGCTACATGATTATGTGGCATGTCTCGCAGGGAGGACATTTGGTTCGACGATGTGGACCCTGACGACTTGGAGGCGACGGTTGGGCAGGAGGCAGCAGACATCATGAGGAAAAAGATGGGCGTGCAGAAAAATCCGGACACAGACGCCGCTCTGGTGAAGACGAAAGCTTTTGAAGGGTGAGTGACATCCCAGTATTTCCGGTAGCGCTTTATGTGCATTGCCATGACAATTAATCAAACCTCAACCCTGTGTTCTTTTTCGGCATCAGTCTCACAAAAGCCATCGCCATAGACTGTGAGATGGTGGGAGTTGGTCCGGACGGTGAGGAGAGCATATTGGCGCGCGTTTCTATTGTCAACCAGTTTGGGAAGTGTCTGTATGACAAATATGTGAAGCCCACCGAGGAGGTGACGGACTACAGGACGGCCTTCAGTGGCATCCGGCCAAAGGACATCAGAGATGGTGAGTTGGAATGTTTAACTTTAAATAAGTGAGAAGATGAACTTTGATAAGTGCTGCACTGCTCTGAATATAAAGTGGTTATTTTTCCCTAAAAAAACTTCTGGAGTTCTAGCGAATAGTAAATACGAACCAACTGGTTGAGAAGGTTTTTTTTTGGTGCCTCTGGTTTTGAATAAATTGAAAGACCCCAAAAGTAAGACAACTGGCATTTTCATTCAGACTTTTTTCCCACGATTAAAATCTTATATTTGGGTCAATATGTAATTACAGGTGATAAATGCATTCGAGGGAACATGTTTTATAGCCCTGAGGCATAAAGTTACACAAAAGAAATAAGGCCGCAAAATTCTAGAATAGTATAAATAACTGCAAATTAGTAAAGGCTGTAAAGTAACTGGGGTTTCTTTCCCATCCATCCATCCATTTTCTACCGCTTATTCCCTTTGGGGTCGCGGGGGGCGCTGGAGCCTATCTCAGCTACAATCGGGCGGAAGGCGGGGTACACCCTGGACAAGTCGCAACCTCATTGCAGGGCCAACACAGATAGACAGACAACATTCACACTCACATTCACACACTAGGGCCAATTTAGTGTTGCCAATCAACTTATCCCCAGGTGCATGTCTTTGGAAGTGGGAGGAAGCCGGAGTACCCGGAGGGAACCCACGCAGTCACGGGGAGGACATGCAAACTCCACACAGAAAGATCCCGAGCCCGGGATTGAACCCAAGACTACTCAGGACCTTCGTATTGTGAGGCAGATGCACTAACCCCTCTGCCACCGTGAAGCCCTGGGGTTTCTTTCCCCATTAACAAAAACCCAAATTGAAAGTTTGTATTTCTTTCTTTCAAAATAAAATATATTCAAGATAAAAGTCCAACATAGCCGCAGTATACACATTTGCCTATGCATTTGATTTATTATGTTTTCCAATAACAGATTCGTGGATAACTTGGTTTGAAATCATAAGTCAAGGTGACATGCAGATATTGAAATATTTTAGAACACCCCTCAAAAAAATGCTTTGAATATGTACATTAGCACATTTATAAAATTAATCTTTTTGTGAACATTGAAAAACAAAAATAAATTTACCGGTAGCCAGAAAGATAAAGTGCTTTGCTGACTCATATTATTTCCAGGTTTTCATGGGCCATACAACATGATCATTTTGAGTTTGACACTTGTGCTTTACATTGACAATGGAGGATGCTTTTGTCATGTCCGATTTGGTCATGGTGATGAAGTCAAGTAAGATTTTGAGGTAACTGGAGGTGCAAAAAGCTTGTTTCCTAAATGTCTGCAATGTTGCAGTAACTCAGTGGTTGTTAAACTTTTGGTTTGTTGTATTGTGGATTTTCCTACTCGTTTTCCAAGTTGTTTTTGTCATTTTCCCCCTTGGTTTCTCACATTTTTTCAGTCTGTCTTTTTTCCCTGTCATAAATATTAAAGATCGGCTGGGCGCAGATATCTGGCATTTTGACGTTTATTGGCATGGGGCTCTTTTTACCGGCATCAGTCTTTTTTAAAAAAAAAAAAAACCTTTTTGAGCAGGTACAACATACACACATATGTTTGCGGTATTTATTATATAAAAAATAATTAGTAATGTAGAGAAGTCATAACCACTGCTCACTGGCCCGTTTTTCCCTGCATGTGAAGGGTTGATTTTTTTTTCCCACCCCAGCGCTCTTTTGGCCACACCGTCTTCCTCCTGGAATGTTGGTCGCTTGTACAAAGTATGTCTCTTGCTTAACTTTCAAAGCGTCCATTTTTCCCCGGAAAATCCAGTGGTTTTTTTCCTTCTTTATCGACGTCTTACCGGTTCAGTTTTATTTGTTTCGCCCTCCGTCAGCAGCAGTCGCAGCTTGGGCTCATTAAAGGAGCGAGCAGAGTTTCATATTCCGTAATTGAATCAAATAGCAACATGGGGCGGCATAGCTTGGTTGGTAGAGTGGCCGTGCCAGCAACTTGAGGGTTGCAGGTTCGATCCCCGCTTCCGCCATCCTAGTCACTGCCGTTGTGTCCTTGGGCAAGACACTTTATCCACCTGCTCCCAGTGCCACACACACTTGTTTAAATGTAACTTAGATATTGGGTTTCACTATGTAAAGCGCTTTGAGTGACTAGAGAAAAAGCGCTATATAAATATAATTCACTTCACTTCACTTCAAAGCGGTGAATGAAGAAGATGAATGGACAGAAATGGATGGACATGAAGATCAGTCAAGCAATCAATTAAGGTTTATTTGTATAGCACCTTACAACATCACAATGGTGAACAAAGTGCTTTACAGGGCAAATAAGTTAAAAGCAAGTAAAACCACGCATATTAAAACCGTGATAATAAATACTTACGGCAATTGTTTGTTAAAAGCCAATTTAAACAAATATGTTTTTAGTTGAGAGTTAAAAGCTTCTAGCTCCGTGATAGCTCGCAACTCCGGTGGTTCCATAACTCGGTTGCGGACGCGGAAAAAGAACGATCACTAAATTTTTAAACTCTAGTCCATGGTACTTCCAAAGATGTATGTAAAGATGAGCGCAGATTCCTTGGTGAATGGTGAAGATGACAGAAAATATGCAGTATTTCTGCCAAAAATCTAAACTTTTGTAAATACATGTACCGTATTTTTCTGAGTATAAGTCGCTCTGGAGTATAAGTTGCACCGGTCGAAAATGCCTAATAAAGAAGGAAAAACATATATATATAAGTCGCACTCGAGTATAAGTGGCATTTTTTGGGGAAATTTATTTGATAAAACCCAACACCAAGAATATACATTTGAAAGGCAATTTAAAATAAATAAAGAATAGTGAACAACAGGCTGAATAAGTGTACGTTTTATGAGGCATAAATAACCAACTGGTATGTTAACGTAACATATTATGGTAAGAGTCATTCAAATAACTATAACATATAGAACATGCTATACGTTTACCAAACAATCTGTCACTCCTGATCGCTAAATCCCATGAAATCTTATAAGTCTAGTCTCTTACGTGAATGAGCTAAATAATATTATTTGATATTTTACAGTAATGTGTTAATAATTTCACACATAAGTCGCTCCTGAGTATAAGTCGCACCCCCGGCCAAACTATGAAAAAAACTGCGACTTATAGTCCGAAAAATATGGTATATTGAGGCTGCAAATGTCCTGTGTTCTTTCGTACCTGTTGCATTTTTATTTTGTTTCTTGCAGTGAAAAAACAGAGCACAGTCTACCAAGTCAAATTCCTTGTGTGTTAAACACTTGGCCAATAAAGATGATTCTGAATAGGAGACCTATTATATAAGTAAAGAGGATCAGGGAGCAGGTCAAACATTTGCATTCTGTCTGTAACAACCAGGAATACATTTTTTTAGCCAGCTTAAAAAATGGTTATCTATTGGATACGTGAAGGAGACCACAAATGATTTTATTTAAATGTTCACAGTATTTATGAGTTCCTCACAAGGAAACCTTACAATGTGTTAAATCTATAAACTGCTATGGAATTGTGTAAAATGAAGTAGATGGTGATGTAGAGAAATGCCATGTTTCTATTAATTTTTCTAGGAGATTTGCCATATTTTGAAGTGTAAATATTGATGCTCCTCTGACCCGCAGTATTATACACACATAATAAAGGTGTTTGTGAAATCCCCTGATGTTGTTTGGTGCTAATTTAACCAAAACATTAGCGCCTCATTAAAACATTATGTTGCTACTGGTCCAGAGTTTGCTCAAAAATAATGTTAAAAAAAGTTTAAAAAAACAACTTAAGGCATTGTCCAGCTGTTTAATGACATGTTTAAATAATTTTCACTGCAAATAAATCCATCCATCCATCCATTTTCTACCGCTTATTCCCTTTGGGGTCGCGGGGGGCGCTGGAGCCTATCTCAGCTACAATCGGGCGGAAGGCGGGGTACACCCTGGACAAGTCGCCACCTCATTGCAGGGCACTGCAAATAAATATCCGCTCCAAATATTGTATATCGGCCTCCTTTAATAATAATCGGTATTGGCCCTGAAAAAAACATATCAGTTGATCTCTAATACATTTGTCATGTTTGTCTCTCAATTGCAGGAGAGGACATAGCAACTGTGCGGAAGGAAGTTTCCGAGATACTAAAGGGAAGAATATTGGTGGGACACGCGCTGCACAATGACTTAAAGGTAATGCTGCTATTATGTGATATGTGGGGCTAGCAAGACGTTTCTGTGCTTGAAACTTTGTGGTAACGGTTTGTGAAAGGAATTTGATGCTCTATAAATGCTTGCTTGGATGAGTATGATGTGAAAAAACACCTTAAACAAACAAAGTTGTCGGGTCATTCATCAATTACCTTTTATGTGGGCTCTGTACCGAGGATGTCATTGTGGCTTGTGCAGCCCTTTGAGACACTTGTGATTTAGGGCTATATAAATAAACATTGATTGATTGATGATATCTCACTGTCTTTCCCTCGTATAATTCAAATACCGGTAATTTTATTTTGAAGTCAGTTTAAAGATTTACATTTTCTATTGTTACAGATTTTGCTTCTGGATCACCCAAAAAAGAAAACCCGTGACACTCAGAAGTATAAACCCTTCAGGAAGACTGTTATGGTACCAACAGATCAAATCTTTTCATCATCATCATCATCGTCATCAGACAGAATGTCGTACATGTGTTTTCTCTTTCAGAGTAAGTGCCCCGCGTTGAGGGTACTTTGCCAGAGAATACTCAATGTCAAGGTTCAGCAGGGTGAACATTCATCTGTAAGTCATCGTGTCATCTGATTCAAAGTCCACGTGTGTCATGAATGTAATTAGGTGAAATTGTTCTTGCAGGTCCAGGATGCCCAGGCCACCATGAGGCTGTACACGCTGGTGAAGAAGCACTGGGAGGCCGAAATAAAAAATAGCAAAAAGGCGGACAAGAAGAGCGTGCGCAAGCTGAGGATGCCCAAGTGCAAGCGTCCCAATGCAGGTTTGTCCTTTTAACGCTAAGAGGGAGCGCTGTCGGCTGTACGTCAATCAAGACACCTTTTTGTGCTTTTACTGCGAAGGCGACTGAAAAGAAATAGACAATGAACATTTGTATTTGGATTAAGCGAGAACATTGAGCAACTCAGGCCATCATGTCAAAAAGCAAAGAGGTGTTGATGTCAACACCATCGTGTTGCACCTCACCGGATGTTCGTGTGTGGAACTTTTAGAACTTGGATCGTTTCTTTTTTGCCACACGATGCACAGTTTGTGTTGTTGAAATGAAAAATAAAAAAAGACAAAATTGCTTATTGAACTGAGCCCAAAAACGGAAATGCCAGCGTATAAATTAACCTGAATATATATCCTGTTCAAGTCCTGGTTTTGGACAAAATAAAGTCTGGAAAAAGTAGTCCAAAAACAAACTTTAACTGAAATTGTGTTTTTAAAGGGGACCTATGATGAATGTTGTCTTTTCTGACTTATAAATGTTACAATGTTGGATACTCATGTTAAACAATGCCAAAGCATTAAATCATAAGATTCATGCATTTTAGTGTGAGCTTGCATGCAGTTTTAGATGCCCCTGTTTGTGGGGTTTTGCAGTCAGACTACATTGTGACGTCACAGTGAGGTGAACATATTTAGAAAATAGATCAAGCTCTCAACTGCAACTGTTTCAGGCTATAAAACATTTATGCAAAATGTATACAAAAAGCTTATCCAATACATTTTAACTAGACCGGGGGTTCTTAACCTTTTTGACCTCGGGGCCCAACTTTTCCACTACAGAGGAGTCTGGGGCCCACTCAAATAATAATACTAAATTAGTAATCTTACTCTTGATTTTAATCGTATTCAGTAAGTATATCTAACTTACTTAGTTTAGCAGGACAAACCTTGTCAAACTATATGAAAGCATGTTGATCACAAAGATTACCAAGGCTTAGTTCAGACTGATTACAAAAATAAACTGCAAAATAAGGGACTCAAAAATAAATTAACATAGAACTATCAATCAATCAATCAATCTTTATTTATATAGCCCTAAATCACAAGTGTCTCAAAGGGCTGCACAAGCCACAACGACATCCTCGGTACAAAGCCCACATACTATGCAGTGCTAAAATAAATTCTTACTAAATTAATAATGATTATATGTTTCTTAACAAAACTGTCAATACAATTGAAGTGCAAATGAAAATACGGCTTCACCTCTTTAGTCATAATTTTTGCGCTTAACAAACTTCTCTGACTTTATCTCCAGACTCTTACTGCGTGTTTGATCTTGTCATTACTGCCAGAAGTGTTGGAAAAGTGTGTTAAAACTAAGAACCGCTGCTGCGTGCCTTACAGACCACAGCTGAGACACAGATATTTTTGGCGGCCCGACAATGGGCAAATATGTTTTAGAAACTCTGGTCGAGACCACGAGGAAATGTTTAAAATGTAGATTAAAATCATCATAGGTCCTCTTTAATACAAGTATAATAACCTGCTGGTTTGCTTGTATAAACCTAAACTCCAAATATAAGACAACCTACTGTATCTTTTTCTTGGAGGAGAAAAATGCCATCTTATATTTGGTAGTAAAGCTGCAATATAGCACCAATAAACCCAAAGTGTGAATTTGTCAATTTTGCTGTTGAAATTCTTACATTATTCACTTAGAAATGGTAAAAAAATAAAAAATAATCAAATGCTTTATTTTGAATGTTTGTATATTCCCACACAAAAACTGTATGATCTTCCAAAGCCCCTCTACAGAATGTATTTAAAATAAAATTGATTGTTTCTTGGCTGCGGAAAGTCCCCAAAATAATGGTTTTACTGCACAAAACACTAACATAAAGTGGAATAAATAATCATTTTACTATAATGATAATACATTAATTGTTTTTCAGTTATTGGGTATTTTGTTCAATTGGTTAAAGTCAACTCTTGATGGAGCAGATGAATGTGGACTAACTGATACTTTGAAGACAACTTTTGGGTTGAAGATGGACTGAAAAAAAAGTTTGTTTAAAGGACAGTCAGGAAGATCATGCAGGATAGTTTCATATGGAAATACTGCATGTACTGCATGTAAGTGATGGATGACAACACAATACAATATTTGTAACATTTTTGGGAGTCTGCTGCCTGTGCACATATCAAGAAGGTGACAAACTACCGTATTTTCCGCACTATAAGGCGCACCTAAAAACCACAAATTTTCTCAAAAGCTGACAGTGCGCCTTATAACCCGGTGCGCTTTATATATGGATAAATATTAAGATTCATTTTCATAAAGTTTCGGTCTCGCAACTTCGGTAAACAGCCGCCATCTTTTTTCCCCGTAGAAGAAGCGCGCGTTGCATGCTGGGATATGTGACGTTTCATTTCCATTTGTGTGTTTATGTAAAGACCCCAAAATGGCTCCTATTAAGTGTGTTGTCTGTCTAATTATAAATAATGCAGACGAGGCGTGTTAACTGAGTTCTCAACGTTTACTCACAGCGTGCTCATAACCACATTCTAACTCCCAGCATACAACAACGCTTCTCAGGGCTACCGCGCATGCTCGTCACTATCGTTGCATGCTGGGTAGTGTAGTTGTTATATTTGCTAGCTCATAACATCACATTAAGAGACACGCTTACGCGCTTAATTCAATACTCGCCGTCATTCCGGGTGGATTGACAAAAGACCTCCAGCCGCTAGATATTGGTGTCAACAGGGCATTCAAAGCTAGACTGCTAACTGCGTGGGAACAGTGGATGACAGAAGGCGAACACACGTGACGTTCACCAAGACAGGGAGACAGGGAGACAGCGCCAGACGACATTTTGGATCCCACATTCGCCCAACTTTTCAATTCGGACAACGAAGGAGAATAATTCGAGGGATTTATGAATGAAGAATAACTTCAGAAAGTGAGCGTTATGTTTATTTTGTGTGTTGTGACATTAACGTTCGAGCAACATTATGTTGCTATTGCTCTGCACTATTTTGAATTTTACTATGTTTGTGATTGCACATTTGCGTACATTTTGGGAGTGAACAGAGTTGTTAGAACGCTGGTTTTTAATATATTATTAAAGTTTGACTGACCTATCTGACTGTTTTTTTGACATTCCTTTAGCGCAGTTAGATGCGGCTTACAACACCGGGCGGCTTATAGGTGGACAAAGTTTTGAAATATGCCGTTCATTGAAGGCGCGGCTTATAACCCAGGGCGCCTTATGGTGCGGAAAATACGGTACGTAGAAGGAAGACTTATTGCAATTTAAAAAAAAAAAACATTTGCTTTTCTTTCTTTCCTGCACTTTTCCAGCACCTACGCATAGCAAAGGGCAGCAAAGAAGTGTTTTTTGTTCCACTCCCAAGAAAGCAAGTGGCCTTTACGTCTTCTATGTTCACTTTGATTTGTGCGCCAAGCGTGCGGCAGTATGATTTGCTGCCTCTGCTCTAATGGAAAAACTGCTGAAAATGAAGCTGTGCCTTCATCTTCACTCTTGGACCTCAGAAAAGGGCTTCTCAAAGAAAGGTCCCTTATCTTAAAAAACCCCAAAACAAAACAAAAAACACTGGAAGTGAATTGACAAAAATGCCACAATGTACTCTTAGGACAGATGTGTCATTGTCCCAGTGCATGGATTTCAAGTTTGTGGGAACCTTGTCTCCCTCTAGTGGTCATAAACTTACATGCACAACAGAAACCCTCAGTGTTAGCTGGTTTTATGCATGTATAAAAAATATGATTTTGCGACAGTTCCGCTCCTGAAAAGGGAAACGTGGAGTTTACAGACATTTTTGGAACATCCTGGGATCCTCAATCAAGGTGTGGACAGTTTTCCTCATGTCCCAGACCAGAAAACTGCCGTCGACAAAACCCTAAACAAAGTGCCCCCACTCCTCAATTGGTGTAAATACTGGTTATAGTTCCAAATAATAACATTAAACAATGTATTTTTGAAACGTTTTTGAGCACACAAATATGCATGAGCTGCAGCGTGCTGTTGACTAATGCTGAGAACATTCAGTATTATGCAGCATGATGAACAAACGACTGCGAGCACTTCTGCTTCCGCTGTTGTCGTCTTGGTAAGTGCTGATAATCAATCATGTAGCCTTAAAAAACAAATACGTTTGGGAGGGTTTATGATGGGGTTTTATGCAACCCCATTGTTCATGATGATTGCATTTAAAGATGATGATTATTATTGTTGCAAACACATTGCTCTGAAATTGATGGTAATATTAAACCTCCATTTAAAACCCATTTTATTTATACAGTAGTTGAGACAAAACTCCTGCCCTTTTACAATATGTCGTTTTTTGTTACAAAACCTTACTAAATTCTCCTGTAAACCAGTTGATTTTTTTTGTTAACTTGCTTATTAGTCCAGTGTGATATCATGGGCGTTAGTTGATCATTAAACATTGACAAATTACTGAACTTCCTCAAATAATACAAACCTAGTTTTTTCTTTAAGAGGACAAATACAAATCTAAAAGAATATGTCATGTTTAATGTCCTTTTCTAAAAATGTGAACAATTAAAAAAAAAAAGCGCCCCTATTAAATGCCTTATACCCTTAATAATAAATGTCTGCAATAAAGTAAATAAACACCTCTGGCTATTATATTTTTTTTATTTAAACGTCAATGTACAGGTACATTAAAAGGATGGCAGCACCAGATTTAGCACCATGCTAATTTCCATCTGTAGTCCTGTTTAAGGCACATTTAGCATTCACAATTAAAATCACACAACAAGATTGAAAATACATACGATTACTGTTACATGATTAAAATCATTTTGAAATACCAGTGCAATATACACATATACAAAGTGCTCGTTACAAATCATTGTGCAATGGAGTCAAATTACGGCAGCATAATTTAAAGTGCAGACTTGCCACAGCTGTTATCACAGCAAATATGTACAACAAATTAGGTTTAAGTACATCGTCCCAGTTGAGTAAATATACTACTATACGGAAATACATAAACAATGATATTATTGAACTATATTCTAAATGCTGCACCTTAACCAGACGTACCTTTTTTTTCTTTGCGAGTAAAAATTAGCAAATTTAAAAGATATTTAATATTCCTTTTTATGCATTTGTACAAATAAATACCTCCCCACCACGTTGCTTTAACCCAGTGGTTCTCAAACTTTTTTCACCAAGTACCACCTCAGAAAAAATGTTGCTCCATAATGACCAACATTAAAATACATTAATGTGGTAGGCCTAAGTATTCATGAAAAAACAAGGAAGTGGTTTTATCTAACAAGTATATTTAATATTTTTGGCCACTGTAACATTACACACAGTTTGAACATTAACACTGTGTTTGAATATAGGAAAATAAAACACTGTACTTTAATCAAGTGGTTCTTTGGAGTACCACTAGATGGAAACCGTGTACCACAGTTTGAGAATCACTGCTCTAACCTAAATAGATGTCTGTGCCCCATGCAGGCTATGTAGTATCTGACAAAATGTGCCAAAATATGTTTAGTTTTAATAAAAAAAGACCACCCCACCCATTAGGTGCTTCACCCCCAACGAACGCCTGGTACACGCTGCAGTTGAGTAAAAAACAAATGCGTGTGCCTTCATTGTGAGTTATAGCACGTGAGAGTGCACTTTTGCCTTCATTTTAGTGAAGGATCACCTGAAGAAACCTGACCTCATTGCAACAAACAAACTTCTGCAAACTCTTTTCCTGCAACTTTTCCCATTTGGCAAAGCAAGTATGGCGTCAAAACAGCTAATGAGCTTCTGTTGTCGCGTGTGCACATACAAGCAAGCTGCTTAAGCTTCATAAACTGCCTCATTTAACAATAACAAGCTGCTCTGCGCTAATTCTCAAAGAGCAAACTCACATCTTGCTCGCTCATGTCTCTTTGGCTCATCTTCTCTCTCTTAGATGCACTTGCGGTTGCAGACACACACACAAACACAAACACAATTACACACATTCATAAAAGACACAATAGCCCTTTGTCCTTTTACTACTGCTGTAATTTTCATGAGTTCATCATGCACTCACTTGGTTTCCTGTCCATAACAAGTGCATTAGCCGGCCTGCTAATCATTGGATTCCTTACTTTGTTCGCATCATACCTGGAGGTGTTCCTTTTTGTGCCACTCATGTAGCTAAAGTCATCAATGTAAACTACATTCTCACATTCTTCTCTCATTTAAGTTAGAATGTGATGCAACCCAATAGAAAACAAGCTGCCAGCCCCAAATGCCCCCCCCAAAATGGAGCGAAATGTTTGGCTGCAACCAGCAGGTACGCTCTTGATTCAATTGCATTATAGTTTGTAAAATAAATATTGGAGGTATAGTGTTATTTGGGGAGGAAGCGGAAACAAAAAAACATTGTGACTTCTAGAGGTATGCATATACAACATTTTAGGATTTGATTACATTATTTGGCAACCCAAGTCGGTCAAAATCACAACAATAATCATAAATAGTGCAATCTGGTCCTCTTTGGTCTTAATGAGTAGATTAATTGATAAGAATTATTGTGCACTTCTTGAAGCAGGCAACATGGAGATAATTTTCTTAGCTGTAACCAGTAGGGGCACTTTTGAGCAGAGGTGGGACCAAGTCATTGCTTTGCAAGTCACAAGTAAGTCTCAAGTCTTTGCCCTCAAGTCCAAGTCAAGTCCCGAGTCAAGACAGGCAAGCCCCGAGTCAAGTCCAAAGTCAAGACTGGAAAGTCTCAAGTCAAGTCCTAAGTCCTGCATTTTGAGTTTCGAGTCCTTTCAAGTCCTTTTAACCACAGACTAATATATTAACACAGATTATGTATGCTTTTCAAACGCTGTATTTATTTATTAAAACAAGTGCATTTTAAATTGCAGGAAAGAAAATTGTGTTGACATTGCACTTTATAATAGCACTATTAACCAGTCATTTTAAACATTAACTCATTCCTTTACAGAACAAACACATTGAAAATGAAAGTGCAAATGTACTTATTTGTACAAAAGTGTTAACATTGAAAAAACATGACATATACGTGAACATAACAAAAAAGTTGTACTTGTTATATGTCAGGGCCCTATGCTGCATTGCATTTGCAAAAGACCAAATTAGCCAAGAGTCTGTCAGTCATTTGTGCACGATGGGGGCGTAGTATGATGCCACCATGGCTGAAAACTCGCTCCACTGGAGCACTGGAGGCAGGCACTGCCAAGACTCTCATGGCCACTCGGAAGTGAAGGAAGAGTCTTC
This sequence comes from Nerophis lumbriciformis, assembly GCF_033978685.3. Lineage (NCBI taxonomy): Eukaryota > Metazoa > Chordata > Actinopteri > Syngnathiformes > Syngnathidae > Nerophis > Nerophis lumbriciformis. Next base: position 1,279,556 of record NC_084558.2, on the reverse strand, counting down.
ATGTTCAATGCCCAGAACAAAAGGGGGGAGAGAGTTGTTTTGGGTTGGTGCACTACTTGTAAGTGTATCTTGTGTTTTTTATGTTGATTTAATAAAAAAATAATAAAATAAAAAAATATTTCTTGTGCGGCCCGATACCAATCGATCCACGGACCAGTACCGGGCCGCGGCCCGGTGGTTGGTGACCACTGAGGTAAACAACCAACAGTATGTCAGAAAGCTAGCTAAAACGGTACACATATTCATAATATAGTATACATTTTAACTGACCTTTATTTTACTATTTTTGTCTTTTTTTAGGTGGCTAAAATACGCGGTGCTGCTGACCGCCGTCTAACGTTACGTGTGATATATTGACTAACGTGACCCTGCTTAAAAAAATCACTGAACAAAAAGTATGAATAAGGTAGTGAACTGCAACAGATTCCCGTGTTTGCAATAACGTTATAACGTTAGCAGTGAGTTTACAGCCTCACTGATTTAACTACACAGCAAATAAAAGTCACGTTACTGCCAATAAGCGTTATCTTACATTCAAAACTTACCGTTCTTTGTGCAACTTCAAATGCCGGACGAAGTTGGAAGTTGTCATCAGTAATTTTCGAACCGCATGTGTTGCATACTGCAAACCGTTTTGTGTTGACCACCTCGTAATTTTTATACCCAAACGAAATTATTTTAGGCATCATTTTTTGTTCACTGGCGTGTGGTTTGGACATGTCTTCTTCGTTGGTTGTCCTGCAATTTGATTGGATGAATGCTGTGTGATGAAAACAAAGTAGATCTAATTTGATTGGCTGTTGTACTGAGACCACACCAGCTGACACACGCAACGCTGATAGACAAGTACACAATGAAAAATACGGAGCGCTCCCGAATAACTTTTTCATCTTTGGGTTTTGGGGAAAGTAGCAAGTCATGTCAAGTCATGTCAATTCAAAAGGCTCAAGTCCAAGTGAAGTCACAAGTCATTGATGTTAAAGTCTAAGTCGAGTTGCAAGTCTTTTTACATTTTGTCAAGTCGAGTCTAAAGTCATCAAATTCATGACTCGAGTCTGATTCGAGTCCAAGTCATGTGACTCGAGTCCACACCTCTGCTTTTGAGTCAATCTTATTGTATTTTGCTATTTTATGGAAATGTTCTAATAAAACAGTAATCCCTCATTTATCGCGGTTATTTAGACATGGCTGCGATTAAAAAAAAGTTTCAGGCAAAGTAGGTATCATTAATTATAAATATACTTTCATGGCTGGAGGTCTGCCATTTTATGCTTGGAAATGCATAACTTAGTCCAAAAATGTTGTGGATTTTGCTTAAAAATAGAATAAAAACCCAAATGTGGCGAGGACTGCATACATAAAATATGGATACAACAAATAATACTGAACATTTGTACGACATATCTTTATATTTGGGCATGATTAATTGACTAACAATTACCGGTACATTACGTAGATTACTGCATGAGCCTTTTTAAAGCGACCTAGGCAACAATGGAGTGCACTATTTACTGCAACCAGCAGGAGCGCAACTGAGTAACTCTTAAAATATTTTTCTGAAAGAAATAATTGTCAAAAAGCATTTAATTAGACAAACATGACAACGCTTCCATGAATTGATTAACGTGGACCCTGACTTAAACAAGTTGAAAAACGTATTCGGGTGTTACCATTTAGTGGTCAATTGTACGGAATATGTACGGTACTGTACTGTGCAATCTACTAATAAAAGTCTCAATCACTCAATCAAAGCTTGAAATAAACACATCCAGGTGGGGAAAACATTGAAATATAATATTGAATACATTTACTGGAGACCCATTCTGCTTGTTTAATACATAATTTGGCTACACAAGGTTTACAAAAATGTACAATAAATTATGTTAAAATTCATAAATTAATATACCGTATTTTCCGCACTATAAGGCGCACCGGATTATTAGCCGCACCTTCTATGAATTACATATTTCATAATTTTGTCCACCAATAAGCCGCCCCGGACTAAAAGCCGCGCCTACGCTGCGCTAAAGTGAATGTCAAAAAAACGCTGCGCTAAAGTGAATGTCAAAAAAACAGTCAGATAGTTCAGTCAAACTTTAATAATATATTGAAAACCAGCGTTCTAACAACTCTGTCCCAAAATGTACAAATGTGCAATCACAAACATAGTAAAATTCAAAATGGTGTAGAGCAATAGCAACATACCGGTAATGTTGCTCGAACGTTAATGTCACAACACACAAAATAAACATAGCGCTCACCTTCTGAAGTTATTCTTCATTCGTAAATCCTTCGAATTCTTCGTCTTCGGTGTCCGAATTGAAAAGTTGCGCTAGCGTGGGATCCAAAATGGCCGGTTCCGTCTCGTAGAAGTCATCGGGAGTCAGTGTCGCTGTTGTTCTGTGAATCCTGCCTTCCGGAAAGCTCGGACCACAGTTGTGACCGAAATATCTGCCCAAGCATTTACGATCCACTGGCAGATGTTGGCGTATGTCGTCCGAGGCTGTCTGCCCGTCTTAGTGAAGGTGTGTTCGCCTTCGGAGCTGTGTGAAAAAAGCCACCCGGCCTCTTCGCGTAAACTTCCCTTAACCACTCGCTCATCTTTTCTTCATCCATCCATCCCTTCGAGTTAGCTTTTATGATGACGCCGGCTGGAAAGGTCTCTTTTGGCAAGGTCTTCCTTTTGAATATCACCATGAGTGGAAGTTAGCATGGCAAGCTAGAACCACAGTGAAGGATGACTTCTCATTCCCTGTGGAGCGAATATTCACCGTACGTGCTCCCGTTCCACAGTGCGGTTCAGTTGCTGTGAAATACGGTAGTAATCCGTGTGCGGATGGAGAGATTGCGTCTTTTTATGACCCGGATCGTTTAGTAGGAGCCATTTTGTGGTCTTTACAGATGTAAACAGGAAATGAAACGTACGGTGATATCCGCGCGTTTTTTCTTCTTCTTCCGGGGGCGGGTGAAGCGCTTCCTGTTCTATGGGGGCGGGTGAAGCGCTTCCTGTTCTATGGGGGCGGGTGCTTTCCTTGGCGGTTGCTTGCGTAGAAGAAGAAGCGCTTCCTGTTCTACCGGGAAAAAAGATGGCGGCTGTTTACCGAAGTTGCGAGACCGAAACTTTATGAAAATGAATCGTAATAAAGCGCACCGGGTTATTAGGCGCACTGTCAGCTTTTGAGAAAAATTGTGGTTTTTAGGTGCGCCTTATAGTGCGGAAAATACGGTAGTTGTTTACCCCTAAATACCCAAAAGACAGGTTTTTACATTTAAGCACCCAATTTGACTAAAAGAGTGAGTTAAAATTATAGTACAATTTTAAATATTTTTTTTATGAGTCAATAAAACAATATTAAAAATTATAGTATAATTTTAGATGTACATTCATGGCCAAAAATACTGGCACCCCTGCATTTCTGTCAGATAATGCACCACTTTTCCCAGAAAATTGTTGAAATTACAAATGCTTTGGTGTTCACATGTTTATTTATTTCGTTTGCATTGGAACAAAACAACCCCCATGCCCCCCCCAAAAAACAAATCTGAAATTATTTTACACACAACTCCACAAATGGACTGGACAAAATAATTGGCAGTTTTTCAAAATTATAAGAAATACATGTATTCTAAGCATGTGATGCTCCTTTAGTTTGTAATTAAACTCACCTGTAGCAAGTAACAGATGCTGGCAATATAGAAATCACACTTGCGGCCAGTTAAAATGGAGAAAAGTTGACTCAACCTTTTGTGTGGTGTGTACCACACTGAGCATGGAGAAAAGAAAGAAGAACAAATAACTCTCAGAAGATTTAAGAACCAAGATTGTGGAAAAGCATGGAGAATCTCAAGGCTACGAGTCCATCTCCAGAGATCTAAATGTTCCTGTGTCTACTGTGTGCAATGTCATCAAGAAGTTTAAAGCCCATGACACTGTAGCTAACCTCCCTGGACATGGACCGAAGAGAAACATTCATGAAAGACTGCAACAAAGGATTGATAGAATTGTGGATAAAGAACCTCGATCCTTTTCCCAAACAAATTCAAGCTGACCTGCAGACACAGGCTAGAACAGTGTCCGCTCGCACTATCCGTCGCCATCTCAATGAAAAGGGATGCTATGGTAGATCCAGGAGGACCCCGCTGCTGACACGGAGACATAAAAAAAGCAAGTCTGGAGTTTGCAAAAACTTCCCTGAGCAAGCCAAAATCCTTCTGGGAGAACGTCCTGTGGACAGATGAGACTCAAGTGGAGCTTTTTGGTAAAGCACACCATCACACTGTTTACAGAAAACTAAATGAGGCCTTCAAGGAAAAGAACACCATACCTACAGCCAAACATGGTGGAGGTTCACTGATGTTTCGGGGTTGCTTTGCTGTTTCTGGTACTGGATGCCTCTGAGGACTACCAAATAATTTTGGGGCATAATGTAGGGCCCAGTGTCAGAAAGCTGGGTCTCCGTCAGAGGTCATGGGTCTTCCAGCAGGACAACGATCCAAAGCATACTTCAAAAAGCACACAAAAATGGCTGAATACAAAACGCTGGAGAGTTCTGAAGTGGCCATCAATGAGTCCAGATCTGTGGAGAGATGTAAAAAGAGCAGTTGGTAGAAGGCACCCTTCAAATCTGAGAGACTTGAAGCAGTTTGCAAAAGAAGAGTGGTCCAAAATTCCAGTAGCAAGGTGTAAGAAACTCATTGACGGTTACAGGAAGCGATTGATTTCAGTTATTTTTTCCAAAGGGTGTGCTACCAAATATTAAGTTGAGGGTGCCAATAATTTTGTCCAGTCCATTTTTAAAGTTCTGTGTAAAATAATATCAGATTTAGTTTTTTGGGGGGGGCTTTTTGTGTTGTTCCAATGCAAACAAAAGAAATAAACATGTGAATACCAAAGCGTTTGTAATTTTAACAATTTTCTGGGAGAAGTGGTGCATTATCTGACATTATCTGTGTGGGCATTAAGGGCGCCGCCCTCAACTGGTTCCGGTCGTACCTAACCGACAGGAGTTTTTGTGTAAAAGTAGACAGTTTTATGTCGTCCACAGCTCCTTTACCACATGGGGTCCCCCAGGGCTCAATCCTTGCCCCAATTTTATTTGCGCTTTACCTTCTCCCCCTTGGTTCTATTTTTAGGAAGTACAGTATTGCATTTCATTTTTATGCCGATGATTGCCAGATTTATTTTCCCATGGCACAACATAACACGGTTCAACGTCTTATTGACTGCCTGCACGACATCAAAGTCTGGCTTTCAGCTAACTTCCTGAGCCTAAATGAAGACAAAACAGAAGTTATGTTGTTCGGTCCAAGTCGCTCTCCCTCCCCCAACGTTGACCTCGGCACTCTGACCCCGTATCTCAGCGACTCTGTCACAAACCTGGGGGTAAAGTTTGACTCAGATTTTAAATTCGAAAAACAAATCAGCAGCGTCGTTCAAAAAAGCTTTTATCAATTACGCCAAATAGCGAAAGTGAAACCGCTTCTATCAAGACATGATCTTGAGAAATTAATCCACGCTTTTATCTCGACTCGTCTTGATTATTGTAATGCCCTGTATGTAGGCATTAGCCAGGCCTCCCTCGCCCGCCTGCAGCTCGTGCAGAACTCTGCTGCTCGTCTGCTAACACAGACCCGCAGACGTGAGCACATCACCCCTATTTTAGCGTCCCTTCACTGGCTCCCTGTGCGTTACCGAATACATTATAAACTCCTTTTATTTGTTTTTAAATGTCTAAACAACCTCGCGCCAACCTATCTCTCCGACCTCCTTCAGCCTTACTGCCCCACCCGATCCTTAAGATCAGCCGATCAGCTGCTGTTGACGGTCCCTGACACAAGGCTGAAGCTTAGAGGTGACAGAGCTTTCGCCGTTGCTGCTCCCAAGCTCTGGAACGACCTACCCCTGAGTGTTAGACAAGCCTCCTCTCTTCCTGTTTTTAAATCTCTCTTAAAAACATACTTTTATTCCATGGCTTTTAACACTGAGTGATATCCATCCTGCAATGGCGCCCCATAATACACCTGCTGTGATCCTGTTTTTATGTTTTTATTAATTCTATTTTAATTATTTATTTTTTATCGTGTTCTTTTTTGTGTTGTGTTGTGTTTGCTCGGTACTCGTTTTATCTTTTAACCTGCTCATTGTACAGCACTTTGGCTACCCCTGTGGTAAATTTTAAATGTGCTTTATAAATAAAGTTGATTTGATTTGATTTGAAATGCAGGGGTGCCAATATTTTTGGCCATGACTGTATATGTTCGTTTTGTGAGTCAAAATCACCGCAATAAATACAAAAATAATATAATAAATTATAACAAGATTCAAGAACATATTTTGTCCTAAATGCCCATATTGCAGGTTTCTAAGATTCAAGCATTATATTTGGCTGCATGTGCCAAAATCGCAACAATACATATAAGAACATTTTAACAAATATAGACATTTTGAATAAATCAATTTTTTTTCCTAAATGTCAATAATGCAGGATTAGTACCTCATTTAGCTATCAGGTAGTGTGTCAAAATATCTGATCAAATCATACCATTGTTGAATATCTGCGTATTGTCTTTTTATTGTTTGTGTTTTGGACGGCACGGCTTTTGTAGACGCACTCCTGCGGTGCCACATGACTGCTGATGTCAATGGAACCGGTAGACAAAATGGTGTTTGTACATCCATCCAGCAGCACAAAGAGAGAGAGAGCAGATGGCAATAAATCAGCACCATCCTCCCGCATCACTCCTCCATTGCATGCATTTATCTATTTGTGTACATTGAACATATTAGCCCTGCATGTGTATTCAACGTGGTTCCTCCCACCCTTCTGTCTTGTGGGTCGAATCCGCCCACATGGAACGTCTGAGGGAGGGAGAGGAAAAAAAAAAAAAAAATAGTGCAGGAGGTGACGCTCCTCTGAAGGAACAGAGAGAGGGAAAAGGCAAAAGAGAGGCTACATCTCCATTGAAACATTTGGCAAGGAGGCTTATAGAATATTATTATTATTATAGCTGAGACAGCTGGTCGTATTTTGGCAATAACACAAAGAAAAAGGTGCGGTTTTGTGATTGACAGCAACAAGAGAGGCAGTTTTCAGGGTGTTTTTCCCTCTTCTTCATCCCTTTTGCCATCATCAGCATGACAAGTGACAGTCGGCAATAACCAGTATTTTTTGCGCTGGGCAACAAACATAAAAAAAAAAAAAAGCAACAAAATCATCTTTGAATGCCACTGGATATACTCCTCCTCCTCGTTTGTGCGCCTTTTAGAAAGAAAACTACGCACTGATTGATCATTTTGTGTTGTGTTGCTGACACACAACCCGCTGAAGGCAAAGTGAGTATTAACCGTGCATGGGTTTTTTTGCTTTTCTTTTTTTGTTCTTCTTCCTAGCTCTCCGCCTCCATTGATGGAAGCGAGCACATTCAACAAGTCTCGTTTTGTCCTTAATAGCATGCGGCGCTGTAACCGTTGCAGCCTCACTGTTACTGTCGCAGTAAATATCATCCACAAGTCCATAAAGCACATGCTGACGCACAATATGTTGGCATAAGTCTTATTGCTTAGGGCAGCAGCACTGGTGGGTGTTCCCCACCTTGCTGGCTGTTTGCATGCGTGCATGTGTGCCTTTACATATTCATATATATGTATGTGTGTGTGTGAAGACCTGCATGCATGGAAGGAGGTTTGATAAAGCAAACACACACAATGTGTGTATATCAGGGCTTGGATCTCATCCAGGAAGTACAAGAGTGCAGTTAAATGTCTAGACGCTGATCTTCTTCCACCTCTGCCAACTTCCTTCATCTGCATTCCGCTGCATCACACACACACACCTACACTAAAACACACATACACACCAAGTCTCCAGTTTCATAACGCCCTTTCCTTCCTTGCTTCCTTTCCTTCCTTCCTCCCTTCCGTCACTTCCCGCCTGGCTTCTCACTGCCAACTGCATCTTCCCGTAACGCTCGCCTTTCTTTTTTTCATCCATTTGCTCTTCACCACCCCTCCCTCACGCACACACACACACTAGTCCTGCATTATAAATCTACAGCTGGTGCTATTTTTAGACCTAGGGTAACCCAGAAAACACCCCCCTTCGATTTGAGCCCAAAAGAGAGATGATGAGGATGCTGCCGCTGCTGTTGGGAAAAAAAAAAAAGAAGACAAAAGTGATGAGGGAGTGGATCTATTTTAAGGCTGGTGATTGAATTAGTTTGTGGATGTTTTATGTGTGTGCCTCTATCATCACCATCACCTGATGGCGCTCACACAGCCTGTCCAAAGCTCAAATCGTTCACCTTGAGGTTAACCTTTCATGCCTTCCATCCCCCACATTTGTTCTCATCATTTCTTCTGCGCCTCACGCAACAAATCATTCATGGACTATTCTCTCTGGCTTCTTTGTCTGGCATGAACCCAAATGGATCATGAATGGACTCCTCATGCAACTAATGTCCCGGAGATATAAAAAAGGAATAATATCGTCATGACAACACATTGTAACCCTAATTTTTTTTTTGTGTGTGTGTGTCTGTTTTAGTGATGTGCAATCTGCACTAATTCACTCCCTATAGAGATACATATTGGTCCAATACTATTCATACTATAATCACCTTCCATAGGTATTTTTTGTTTTTAGAAAGGGAACAAAAATATAGCTATAGGGTTAGTTCATCTTAATATATGACACTTGTTTCCATCTCTTGCAACTAGCGACTATTTTGATAGCCGATTAGTCGCGACTACCTTAACGTTATGTGGACCTATTGGATCATGAAGCGTGTTCAGTGGGTCTAATTTAGCCATGGACTTACAAATTTAGCTTGAGATATTTTTAGCCATGTGCTTACAATAGCTTTGCCTACTTTTTGCAGAAATATTTATTCATGAACTGTGCTGCTCATTAGGCTGCTAGAAAAAGAAAAATACCATAAACGTTTGTTCATTTAAAAGCAAGCAAGCAATTATACCACTGATTTTCCTTCCACTCATTGTAGATATTACCTATTAACATTGTTACAATTTTAAACTCAAATACACTTGAAAAATAATCATCATCTAATAATAATAATAATAATACCTGGGATTTATATAGCGCTTTTCTAAGTACCCAAAGTCGCTTTACATGTAGAACCCATCATTCATTCACACCTGGCAGTGTTAATATTCTTGATTGTAGATATCTGCACAAGTGTACAGTGGAACCTCAATTTACGAACTTAATTGATTCTTGAACAACATAAGGGTGTAAAGGCTCAACAATCTTTTTTTTTTATCCAAACAACACAACATTACAGCAAGCTTGAATGTCCACACACACACACACACACACACACACACACACACACACACACACACACTGGTTATCATTTGGAATGGGGACCAAGTTTTCGATCATCACTTGTGGGGATCACCCTTTCTACAGGCTGTGGAGGCATACATTTTTTGGGGTAAAATGGCCACTGCCCAGTTAGCTCATACACGTCTTTAAATCTCTGGATTGATGAAGTAATGTGCTGATCATTCTTACTGGGGAACCTGGGGAAAAAGAGTTATTATGGTTCATGGGGACCAAATTTAAATAATTTTGCATAATTCACACAAATTTGTACGTGACTACTGAGGACCATTTATATATATATATATATAAAAAAAAAGTTCTGTTACGATCCGCTGCCCGATCATAGTTTGTTTGTTTTCTAGTCACTTGTCTTTTCAGCACCTCTTGAGTTTCGTTTGTTTCTGTTGCCATGACGGCAAATTGCTTACACCTGCCTCTGGTTAGTGTCCGGGACGCGCACCTGTTGCCCGGGCGCTAATCAGAGGGCTATTTAGTCTTTGCCCTGGCCTCACTCGGTCTGGCTTCCTAGTTTGTTCCCATACAACTGATAACGACTACTTAGATTTCATGCTATGCTATTTTTGCCTGCTAGCTCCCACGCTAGTACTTTTGTTTTGCCTTTTGTGCTACGTGCATGTCTTTTGTTTGTTCATCGAATGATTTATATTTTAAATAAATCATTTTCCTACCTGCAAGCTGTGTCCGAAGCCGTCTGCATCCTTGGGAGAACCACACCCGCATCACGATGCGACCAAGTCGTTACAAGTTCCAAATTAAATATGACATGATCCTCAGAATACAGCACTACAGCTGTCCTCTTGTAGGAAGTTTCACCACTTAAATGTTAAAGCAAATCCTGCATCTTCTGTGGCATTACTGAAAACTGCTATTTAGCAGTAATGAAGTTGTCTGCTGTGCAAATGTCTCGCACTCAAACTAACCAGTAAACATGTTTTATGGGCCAAAGCTTAAAAAGCACTTAGGCATCTTCAGAATGGATCTGACTCTCATTTAAAAAGGTTTCCCTTTAGGGGACCTGTTTTTTTGTCCCCATACCGTCAGAGGTCCCCTAAAGGTGACTGTGCAAACCAGGGGTCACCAACGCGGTGCCCGCGGGCACCAGGTAGCCCGCAAGGATCAGATGAGTAGCCCGCTGGCCTGTTCTAAAAATAGCTCAAATAGCATCACATACCAGTGAGCTGCCTCTATTTTTTAAATTGTATTTATTTACTAGCAAGCTGGTCTCGCTTTGCTCGACATTTTTAATTCTAAGAGAGACAAAACTCAAATAAAATTTGAAAATCCAAGAAAATATTTTAAAGACTTTGTCTTCACTAACTGACAAAGAAACAGATAACAGATTTGGTGTCCAGTTCAAAGTGTGACATGATTTATTTAAAAATTTGAGAGTTGACTTTTGTATTTTACATGAGTTATTATTTGTACAAACATGGTGCAAAGTAATTCATGATTTGTTAAAAAATGTTAGTGTCTAGCTAGTTAAAATGGGATATTGTGATTTCACAAGACTGTCTTAGAAGTGATCATTTGAAAATGTTCAATTTGAAAAATGTGCACTTAGAGAAAATATAAAAATAAAGTGTTGCATATTGATATTTATCTGTTTCTATACTGTATATATTTATTGTGAAAAATCATTAATGTGATCAGTGTTTCCACAAAGATAAATATAATTAATTATTAATAATAACATAGAGTTAAAGGTAAATTGAGCAAATTGGCTATTTCTGGCAATTTATTTAAATGTGTATAAAACTGGTAGCCCTTCGCATTAATCAGTACCCAAGAAGTAGCTTTTGGTTTCAAAAAGGTTGGTGACCCCAGGTGTAAACAGAGCGATGTCCCCATTAAGTAAGCATTTCCAGAACACACACACACACACACACACACACACACACACACACACACCAAAGAACATCCATCCAACCATATTCTACAGCTTGTCCCTGTCGGGGACGCTGGGGGGCTGGAGCCTATCCCAGCTGCACTCGGGCAAATGGCGGGGTACACCCTGGACAAGTTGCCACCTTATCGCATGGCCAACACAGTTATACAGACAACATTCACACTCACATTCACACACAAGGGCCAATTTTTAGTATTGCCAATCAGTCTATCCCAAGGTGCATGTCTGTGGAGGTGAGAGGAAGCTTGAGTACAAAAAAAGGAAAATAATTTTACCTTGGATCAGGGAATACAGGTAAAAGCCAGTAAATTAGAATATTTTGAAAAACTTGATTTATTTCAGTAATTGCATTCAAAAGGTGTAACTTGTACATTATATTTATTCATTGCACACAGACTGATGCATTCAAATGCTTATTTCATTTAATTTTGATGATTTGAAGTGGCAACAAATGAAAATCCAAAATTCCGTGTGTCACAAAATTAGAATATTACTTAAGGCTAATACAAAAAAGGGATTTTTAGAAATGTTGGCCAACTGAAAAGTATGAAAATGAAAAATATGAGCATGTACAATACTCAATACTTGGTTGGAGCTCCTTTTGCCTCAATTACTGCGTTAATGCGGCGTGGCATGGAGTCGATGAGTTTCTGGCACTGCTCAGGTGTTATGAGAGCCCAGGTTGCTCTGATAGTGGCCTTCAACTCTTCTGCGTTTTTGGGTCTGGCATTCTGCATCTTCCTTTTCACAATACCCCACAGATTTTCTATGGGGCTAAGGTCAGGGGAGTTGGCGGGCCAATTTAGAACAGAAATACCATGGTCCGTAAACCAGGCACGGGTAGATTTTGCGCTGTGTGCAGGCGCCAAGTCCTGTTGGAACTTGAAATCTCCATCTCCATAGAGCAGGTCAGCAGCAGGAAGCATGAAGTGCTCTAAAACTTGCTGGTAGACGGCTGCGTTGACCCTGGATCTCAGGAAACAGAGTGGACCGACACCAGCAGATGACATGGCACCCCAAACCATCACTGATGGTGGAAATTTTACACTAGACTTCAGGCAACGTGGATCCTGTGCCTCTCCTGTCTTCCTCCAGACTCTGGGACCTCGATTTCCAAAGGAAATGCAAAATTTGCATGGTTGGTTGATGGTTTGGGGTGCCATGTCATCTGCTGGTGTCGGTCCACTCTGTTTCCTGAGATCCAGGGTCAACGCAGCCGTCTACCACCAAGTTTTAGAGCACTTCATGCTTCCTGCTGCTGACCTGCTCTATGGAGATGGAGATTTCAAGTTCCAACAGGACTTGGCGCCTGCACACAGCGCAAAATCTACCCCTGCCTGGTTTACGGACCATGGTATTTCTATTCTAAATTGGCCCGCCAACTCCCCTAACCTTAGCCCCATAGAAAATCTGTGAGGTATTGTGAAAAGGAAGATTCAGAATGCCAGACCCAAAAACGCAGAAGAGTTGAAGGCCACTATCAGAGCAACCTGGGCTCTCATAACACCTGAGCAGTGCCAGAAACTCATCGACTCCATGCCACGCCGCATTAACGCAGTAATTGAGGCAAAAGGAGCTCCAACCAAGTATTGAGTATTGTACATGCTCATATTTTTCATTTTCATACTTTTCAGTTGGCCAACATTTCTAAAAATCCCTTTTTTGTATTAGCCTTAAGTAATATTCTAATTTTGTGACACACGGAATTTTGGATTTTCATTTGTTGCCACTTCAAATCATCAAAATTAAATGAAATAAACATTTGAATGCATCAGTCTGTGTGCAATGAATAAATATAATGTACAAGTTACACCTTTTGAATGCAATTACTGAAATAAATCAAGTTTTTCAAAATATTCTAATTTACTGGCTTTTACCTGTATATGTGGCGTTGTTCCACACTATGTGAGTTTCGGAGTGATAAACGAGCAGTGGCTTCACGTAGCCACTGTTAGCGCTGGCACAAACTCGCATGTGAGGTGATCCTTCATCAACTTGTGTCTCGGTAGTGCCTTCTCCTTCGCTATAATAAAGGTCCTCTGTGGCATCTTTTTTGGTCTCATCGCAATTAAAGACTTGTTGCGGAACAAAGCCCCTTTCGCTGATAAAATCCTCGAACTGAAGGTGCCGCAAGCCAGAGGCTAACTAGCTGAAATGTTAGCTCAGAGCGGTTGTCGAGCAACCCCAAGTTATACAGCGAAACTGTTAGAGTTTGCACCCATTTAAAGTGTTACTGATCACACAAAATGATCTCGAAGACAGGCTGACACATTCCTGACCGGTACGACAATTGCCGTACCTCTGCAAATGTGGAAATAAACACGTCAGAAGTACCGCTCTTTGTCAAAGCTCTTAAAAATGGTGGCGCCTGTGTGTACGGCATGTAAACAGGGTGTGACGTAGGGGGCCCCGCTTCTTCAAAATGACCCTGTGTACAGGAAGTGATGTCATCAAAATGGCAGCCCTTGATGGCTTTAAGCAGCATGCAAAATGAATGAATGAATGAATTGCGAGACATAGTTTGCACGCAGAGGCACATTTGGCACCCTGTAAACATTCGTAAACAGAAAAGGATGCAAATGGGACGTTCGTAAATCGAGGTTCCACTTTAATATAGACAAAGATTAGCTGACAGACTTTGGACGAAAAATTATCGTTAAAGCTACACACTTAGTTAGCTAACAAGCTAACTATCTTGCTGAGTAGAGTTGGAAAAGACATCTTCCAGATGTCCAACAAGCCTCTGCTTTATATGCTCCCACATAACATGCATAGTGCCATGAAAAGGAAGTTCTGCTTTGCAGAAACTGAGCAAGTTATTTGTGTTTATGTTCAAATGTTCCCATTCTTTCAATGATTTTGCTAGCGGTGTTGTTTTAGTGGCCGCAGCCATTTTTCTCTTCCTGTTGCTTGTCGGTCATCAGTCGCGCTGACTCGCGCATGTTCTTTTCCGCTTGGAAAAACACAAGCGATGACTTCACCAATTAAAATGAATTAGGTTAAGTTACTTTTTGTTGGTTTAAAAAATTATTGATTCAAATGTTTAATCAGATTAAACCCACATACAAACTTTTTTTAAATCCATATTATATACATTTATATATATGTGTGTGTGTGTGTATATGTATATATATATATATATATATATATATATATATATATATATGTGTGTATGTATGTATTTACATATATATATATGTAAATATATGTATGTATGTAAATATATATATATATATGTGTATATATATATATATATATATATGTAAATATATGTATGTATGTAAATATATATATATATATATATATATATATATATGTAAATATATGTATGTATGTAATATATATAATATATATGTATGTATATATATTTGTATATATATATTGTGTGTGTATATATACTGTGTGTATATATATATATATATATATATATATATATATATATATATATATATATATATATTCATGGTGTTTAATTTGCACCGAGCAAGAGACTGAAGAAAGAAAGGAAAATACATGGTTTTCTAAAATCGATTTCTAAAAATTGTGAATCTATTTAGAATCAAAATGAATAATAATTTGTATGCACCTTTTAATGTTTTGACACATTTTCACCTTTTTCTGTGCAGCAGTTCAGGAGTAGAGGAGTTTGCTTACACAAACCAGGGCTGACAATAAAGCTGATGTCAAATGTAAATATATTATTTTTAGTATTAGACAGAGGCTCACATCATAACTACACACATGGGATGCTTCATGCTGTACCTGAAGATATTCTGGCTGCTTTTGCAGACCTCACTGGCTTCTCATAATCTTGTCATGGCCACCTGATTGTGCTGAAGACAAAAAAAAAAAACATTAATTCCTGTCGTCTGTAATGCATGTGAGAATACAGAAGATTTGCCTTGAAATCTCCTGTGGTCTAACGATTTTAGTCAGGAGGATGCTGCCTTTACTCTATTAATCATCTCTACTTGATTTCTGTTCAAAACCTACAACAAAGAGGGATCTTTTTTTTTTTTATTTGGGTGGTGACCGCAAGGCTTAAAAAGCGCCCTCAGGAGTGTGTGCTGTTTGGATTGGTTGTCCCCCGGAGACCTGGGGCCATTTCCTTTCTGCTGGCTTAATTGATCGACTATTTCATTCATGCCGTGGGACTTGGCCTGCATGCTGAGCTTTGTTATGATGGAGAACAGCCTCCGGTTACTCTTTTGTGTACGTGCACACAATATCTTGCTGGGTAAAATTATGTCGCTGCATTCTAAGGTATAGTTAAATAGTGGGGGACGATGTGGGGGGGGGGGGGGGGGGCTGCAGTTCCCCCATCTCAACTGCTGGGGGCTCCTGTGCACTGAGGGTGAAGCGGAGGGATGCAGGAGAGGAGGGGAGGGAGGGAAGTGATCTGGATGGAACAGCATGATGCCTTGTGGTTACATCCTTTGATGAGGTGGCGGGTGGTGATGTTGGCGTTGGGGGGCGGGTGGCTAAGAAGCATCACGCACGCACGAACACACATCCATAACTCCCCCAGGCTTGAAAGGGACAAGCGGTAGGAAATGGATGGATGGACGGATGCTTATTTTCTATCACTTATCATCATCATTAGCCCCGCCTCCTTCTGCATAGGTGCACTCCCTCCCTTATGTCCTTTTCTCCTTCTCATGTAACCCCCCCCTCCCTTTTTTTTTTGCTATTCAGCCAGGTCAGTTCCGCATAGTCAGCACTCCCCCGAATTCCTCCTTCTCCTCCATGTGTTCACTCTCCTCCGTCGCCTCTACCCAAAACTCCCATAATCCCGCACTACCCCCACCACCACCACCACCACCAGCACCTCTTCCTCTCTTCCCGCTGCAGTGTTCAGGCTAATCTATATTAACGGCTCCAATGATGCCCCCATTGGGGTTTTTTGGCGCCAGGTGAGCGTGCCACTCGTGTGCAGAGAGGCGATGGAGCGGGAAGGTGGCGTGGAGGCAGGAAATGCTGCAGGGGAGAGAGTGAGAGAGGGGGAGAGAGAGATAGAGAGAGACCCCCACCCCCTGTTTTAGCCTCTTTAGCATAGAAACACTCCGCCTTCTTTCTCACCTCCATGCCCCCCCACCCTTTCTCTCTTCCTCCATTTTATAACCCACTGCTCACTTTACCCTACCTGCTCTTAAACAGACATGCAAGCAAAAAGCACTTTCTCCCTCACACACGAAACCCCGATTTAAAGCACACATAAGGTATAAAATCAATAAAGTGACCACGTAGGACACCGGGGAGGGCAAGAAAAAGGCATGTAATCACACTTACATACAATATGAAGCAGTCAGAATGTCGCAAAGTGCAGTAAAAGTGGATGCTTGAGAGGAGCTGTCCTTGGTGCTGAACTGCAGCCCCAACACACTCTTAACTTCAGCATCTAAATCCACACTTCCATCATGCAGTCCTCCTTCCAGATCACAACTTACCTCGTTCTAGGCTCCTTTCCCGTGTAGAAAAAAAACAACATAGAATACGATGAATGGAATAGAAGGAGTGGCGTCAAACTAAGAGCGAAGTTGCTCCGCGCGGTGGAAACTCGGCCAACAAAGCAGAAGTGCTGCAGTGTCCTATAAGATGAGGAGAAAGTTGTGCAAAAGTGAGAGAAGCGAGAGGGGGAGGGCGGTGGTGGAGATGAGGAGGAAGAAAGGGGGAGGAGGAAGAGCAGTTCTCGCTCCTCAGTGAAAGGTGATTCCTTTATGCGGGAATACGAGAGATGGATGGAGGGAAAGTGCAGGAGAGAGAGAGTAATAAGAGGGATGGATGGAGGTGGGTGGCGGCTTGGGGGAATATTTATTTGAATAGGAGAAAAGGTTAACAACATAGATTTTCCTTTAACTGCATGGCCGGTCCCCGGAAGTACTGCTGCACATATTCCTGTACTTGTACCATAAATATACTGTACGTATATGTACTTTATGAAGCTGCTTTAACCAGCGTGATGCCTTCAATGTCTCTCCGTCGATCATGTAACCCTCCAGACATCCTAACTCACACTTGAGATTGAAACAATTGAGTCAACCATCAGTTTTGTCAGCATTTTTTCCCATTAGAATTTTTTTTAAAATCCAAGCAGTCCATTTCTGTTACATATGCATACAAAACATTAGGGGTGTAACAGTTAATTGATATGTTGATTTGTATTATAGATTCAACTACATCGATCTCTGCTCGGCAAGTTTGCCTTCCGGAAGATAGATATTGATCCATCCATCCATCTTCTTCCACTTATCCGTGGTCGGGTCACGGGGACAGCAGCCTAAGCAGAGAAGCCTAGATTTACCTCCCCCCAGCCACTTTATCCAGCTCCTCCCGGGAATCCTGAGGCGTTCCCAGGCCATCGGTGAGATATAGTCTTCCCAACGTGTCCTGAGTCTTCTCTGTGGTCTCTTACCGGTAGGACGTGCTCTAAACACCTCCCCAGGGAGGCGTCCGGGGTGCATCTTGACCAGATGCCCGGACCACCTCATCTGGCTCCTCTCGATGTGGAGGAGCAGTGGCTTTACTCTGAGTTCCTCTCAAATAACAAAGCTTCTCACCCTATCTCTAAGGGAGAGCCTCGCCACCCGACGGAGGAAACTCATTTCGGCCGCTAGTACCCTTGATCTTGTCCTTTTGGTCATAGCCAAAAGCTCATGACCAAAGTTGAGGATGGGAACGTAGATCGACCGATAAATTGAGAGCTTTGCCATCTGGCTCAGCTCCTTCTTCACCACGGCGGACCGATACAGTGTCCACATCACTGCAGACCCCGCACCGATCCGCCTGTCTATCTCACGATCCACTCTCCCCTCACTCATGAACAAGACTCCCAGGTACTTGAACTCCTTCACTTGGGGCAAGACTTCCTCCCTAACCCGGAGATGGCACTCCACACTTTTCCGGGCAAGAACCACGGACTTGGAGGTGCTGATTCTCATCCCAGTCCCACATTCGGCTGAGAGCTAAAGATCCTGGTCAGATAAGGCCATAAGGCCTGTGATGAGTAGGCGACTTGTCCAGGGTGTACCCCGCCTACCGCCCGAGTGCAGCTGAGATGGGCTCCAGCACCCCCCGCGAGCCCAGGGGGGACAAGCGGTAGAGAATGGTTGGTTGATTGAAAGCACATTTGTCACTCCAGGTCGCACGTTGGTGTTATGCACATGCCAAGATTAGATGAAAATCATACTTTTTTTTTGCATGTCCTCAGAGCCTGAAGCAGAGTCTGTCAGAGGCTAAGAGCTCGACTTAATGTCTAAGTAAGTACTTGCACCTCGCGGCGATGTCACAAAGTAGCCAGACTGCAAAACCCTGCAAACCGAGGCATCCAAAACTGCGTGCAAGCTCACGTCAAAATGCATGACCCTTATGATTTGGTACTTTGGGGAAGGCGTGGCGAAGTTGGTAGAGTGGCCGTGCCAGCAATCGGAGGGTTGCTGGTTACTGGGGTTCAATCCCCACCTTCTACCATCCTAGTCACGTCCGTTGTGTCCTTGGGCAAGACACTTCACCCTTGCTCCTGATGGGTGCTGGTTAGCGCCTTGCATGGCAGCTCCCGCCATCAGTGTGTGAATGTGTGTGTGAATGGGTGAATGTGGAAATACTGTCAAAGCGCTTCGAGTACCTTGAAGGTAGAAAAGCGCTATACAAGTATAACCCATTTATCATTTATGTTTATTTACTTTGGCGTTGCACGACTATTTAACTTTGTAACATTTCTACTGTAAGTCAGAAAAGACAAAAATCGTCATAGGTCCTGTTGCGTGCGACCAGTCCTTCTCTAAGGGAATAAAACACACTGGCCAATCCCAAGTTATTGTGGATGACATACTGTATATGTTGAGTAAGAAGGACCACCGAGACAGAATAGTACTTGGCCAAGTTTTACTAAAGCTTTAGGAGACCAGCCCTTACAATGCGACAATAGCATCAGCAAGAAGCGGTCTAAATTCAAACAAAAAGAGTCAGCTTATGTAGAGCGAAAACAGCCCTTCCAGCCCAGAAAGAAATACAGCTGTTGTTCCAAACTGAAAATGCCTTCTCCACAAAAAGGGAGTATGATATACCGTATTTCCTTGAATTTCCGCCGGGTATACAGGTAAAAGCCAGTAAATTAGAATATTTTGAAAAACTTGATTTATTTCAGTAATTGCATTCAAAAGGTGTAACTTGTACATTATATTTATTCATTGCACACAGACTGATGCATTCAAATGTTTATTTCATTTAATTTTGATGATTTGAAGTGGCAACAAATGAAAATCCAAAATTCCGTGTGTCACAAAATTAGAATATTACTTAAGGCTAATACAAAAAAGGGATTTTTAGAAATGTTGGCCAACTGAAAAGTATGAAAATGAAAAATATGAGCATGTACAATACTCAATACTTGGTTGGAGCTCCTTTTGCCTCAATTACTGCGTTAATGCGGCGTGGCATGGAGTCGATGAGTTTCTGGCACTGCTCAGGTGTTATGAGAGCCCAGGTTGCTCTGATAGTGGCCTTCAACTCTTCTGCGTTTTTGGGTCTGGCATTCTGCATCTTCCTTTTCACAATACCCCACAGATTTTCTATGGGGCTAAGGTCAGGGGAGTTGGCGGGCCAATTTAGAACAGAAATACCATGGTCCGTAAACCCGGCACGGGTAGATTTTGCGCTGTGTGCAGGCGCCAAGTCCTGTTGGAACTTGAAATCTCCATCTCCATAGAGCAGGTCAGCAGCAGGAAGCATGAAGTGCTCTAAAACTTGCTGGTAGACGGCTGCGTTGACCCTGGATCTCAGGAAACAGAGTGGACCGACACCAGCAGATGACATGGCACCCCAAACCATCACCCAACCATGCAAATTTTGCATTTCCTTTAGAAATCGAGGTCCCAGAGTCTGGAGGAAGACAGGAGAGGCACAGGATCCACGTTGCCTGAAGTCTAGTGTAAAGTTTCCACCATCAGTGATGGTTTGGGGTGCCATGTCATTTGCTGGTGTCGGTCCACTCTGTTTCCTGAGATCCAGGGTCAACGCAGCCGTCTACCAGCAAGTTTTAGAGCACTTCATGCTTCCTGCTGCTGACCTGCTCTATGGAGATGGAGATTTCAAGTTCCAACAGGACTTGGCGCCTGCACACAGCGCAAAATCTACCCGTGCCTGGTTTACGGACCATGGTATTTCTGTTCTAAATTGGCCCGCCAACTCCCCTGACCTTAGCCCCATAGAAAATCTGTGGGGTATTGTGAAAAGGAAGATGCAGAATGCCAGACCCAAAAACGCAGAAGAGTTGAAGGCCACTATCAGAGCAACCTGGGCTCTCATAACACCTGAGCAGTGCCAGAAACTCATCGACTCCATGCCACGCCGCATTAACGCAGTAATTGAGGCAAAAGGAGCTCCAACCAAGTATTGAGTATTGTACATGCTCATATTTTTCATTTTCATACTTTTCAGTTGGCCAACATTTCTAAAAATCCCTTTTTTGTATTAGCCTTAAGTAATATTCTAATTTTGTGACACACGGAATTTTGGATTTTCATTTGTTGCCACTTCAAATCATCAAAATTAAATGAAATAAACATTTGAATGCATCAGTCTGTGTGCAATGAATAAATATAATGTACAAGTTACACCTTTTGAATGCAATTACTGAAATAAATCAAGTTTTTCAAAATATTCTAATTTACTGGCTTTTACCTGTATATAAAACCTTCCTGGAGGGTTTTGAAGTTGTTTTAGAGGGCTTTGCAGGTTAACTGCATCTTACAAGCATTTTTTATCATCTTAAAAAATCATTAAAAACAAAAGATGTGTGTTCTTGTTTCTCATAATGATTGTGAACGATGGGCACAATTTAAAAAAAAGTGCAGTTCCCCTTTAAGCTCCAGCTTCATGTGCCTGAAATATAACATATTCCTAATATAACATAACTCCACAGTGCAGAAGACAAACACATTTTTGCATGTATACACTATCCAACAGCAACAGCGACACACACACACTGATATTTCCTTTTTCTAAAAGGTGATAGATTTTTCTGCATGCTTTGAATGGGAAAACGTAGTGCCATCTGGTGGACAAAAAAAGCTTTGCGTCAATGTTTTTCTGTAAAACCAACACGAAAAAAAGGTCACTTTTTCACCTTTGTTTTTTCAAACAAAGACTAAAAAACAAATCTACATATTTACCAAATTTGTCATCTAACTGTTAAATTGAAAATTGAGCAAACGGATACCCGGCGTATAAAATCAACGTCTGCAGATGTGTTTGATAGGTGCGCTCACCTAGAAGTGGTTTGGACACTTCTTTGTTTGAGCGACCTGTAGTTGCTTTAAGGTTGTAGATATCTCGGCATACAGTTTGACACTTTCCAAATGTATAATTATGTCAGCAAAATTCTCCAAACTTGACATTACGCGTATTTTTAAAGGGCACTGTTTTGGAATTTTGTCTGCTCAGTGGCCTTGTGGTTAGAGTGTCCGCCCTGAAATCGGTAGGTCGTGAGTTCAAACCCCGGCCGAGTCATACCAAAGACAATAGAAATGGGACCATTTACCTCCCTGCTTGGCACTCAGCATCAAAGGTTAGAATTGGGGGTTAAATCACCAAAATTATTCCCGAGCGGGGCCACTGCTGCTGCTCACTGCTCCCCTCACCTCCCAGGAGGTGGATCAAGGGGTTGGGTCAAAGCAGAGGTTAATTTCACCACACCGAGTGTGTGTGTGACTATCAGTGGTACTTTAACTTGAATAGAGTACTCCCATTGTCTTCATCATTAGCCACTATATTACAAATTAGAATGCATAAAAAAGACAAAAACATACACAAGAATTGTAATGATGGGCAAAAATAAAAAAGTGCAGTTCCCCTTTAAGGGTTAATAAAAAAGGATTCGTGGCATCTTCCTCCTGTTCATACTAACCTGTCTTCCACTCACACATTGCATGGCAGAAAGTGACATAATTGTGCATACAGCGTGGATGTAATGTGTGTGTGTGTGTGTGTGTTCTTGTATTTCTACCCTTCTTGAGACATCAACAAGGAAAAATACCTTCCATATGAGGACCGGTGAACAAGTTAGGACCCAAATCATGGTCCCTATACGGAAAACCATTGCATCTAATAGAGAGACAAATACTAGAGTCCGTGAACATTGCTCCAAAGTCAGGATTTTTTTGTTGGTTTAATGTGCTTACAAAAGTAAACATTGACAGATGCAAAGGCAGCAATATATGATAAAACAAGACGGCAGCTAAAGAAGGACTTCCCTATTCATCCCCGAAAAAACCCGCCAGGTGAACAGCTGATTGTATTTGATTTATTTGATTCCCGGTGCTGATGTAAGACAACCCGCGTCCCATATGTGACAATAGGGTGAACAACTACACTACGGTACTAAGACTATAG
Organism: Nerophis lumbriciformis; assembly: GCF_033978685.3. Lineage (NCBI taxonomy): Eukaryota > Metazoa > Chordata > Actinopteri > Syngnathiformes > Syngnathidae > Nerophis > Nerophis lumbriciformis. The sequence continues at coordinate 1,256,897 of NC_084558.2, read as the reverse complement.
TGGCCATTAACAGTTAGCTTCTACAGCTGGGTTGCCCAAAGTGCGGCACAGGGGCCATCTGTGGTCCGTGACTCGTTTGTCATCAGCCTTAAAGCACATTACAAAAAACAAAAACTAGAGATCTCATTTGCACCTCTGGTGGTGAAATCTATCAAAATTAGGGTGGTCCCAAAAAGGAGGATTTTTTCAAATGGACTGTGTGTCGGTTTTAAAAGTGCTCCCACTCTGGTCAACATATGAAATAACAAGTGTGTGTAAAAATTTGAAGTGTTTTCCCCTCTGGCCAACATATGTAACATACGGTCAAAATTGATACAAAAAAAATGAATATGTATATAGAGACATACTGTAATAACTTGAAGTCAATAATGAAGATTAAAAGGCAATTACAAACAAAAAATTCAAAAAAATAAAAATACATTTCTAAAAGCTTACCTTTTTTATATTTGCATAGTGTGGGTTCCCTCCGGGTACTCCGGCTTCCTCCCGCCTCCAAAGACATGCACCTGGGGATAAGTTGATTGGCAACACTAAATTGGCCCTAGTGTGTGAATGTGAGTGTGAATGTTGTCTGTCTATCTGTGTTGGCCCTGCGATGAGGTGGCGACTTGTCCAGGGTGTACACCGCCTTCCGCCCGAATGCAGCTGAGATAGGCTCCAGCACAACCCCCGCCACCCCAAAAAAGGGACAAGCGGTAGAAAATGGCTGGATGATGTATTTATTATTAATGTTGTAATTTAGAGATGTCCGATAATATCGGCAGGCCGATATTATCGGCCGATATATGCGTTAAAATGTAATATTGGAAATTATCGGTATCGTTTTTTTATCGGTATCGTTTTTTTTTTTTTTTTTTTTTTTTTTAAATAAATTAAATCAACATAAAAAAACACAATATACACTTACAATTAGTGCACCAACCCAAAACATCTCCCTCCCCCATTTACACTCATTCACACAAAGGGGTTGTTTCTTTCTGTTATTAATATTCTGGTTCCTACATTATATATCAATATATATCAATACAGTCTGCAAGGGATACAGTCCGTAAGCACACATGATTGTGCGTGCTGCTGGTCCACTAATAGTACTAACCTTTAACAGTTGATTTGACTAATTTTCATTAATTACTAGTTTCTATGTAACTGTTTTTATATTGTTTTACTTTCTTTTGTATTCAAGAAAATGTTTTTAATTTATTCATCTTATTTTATTTTATTATTATTATTTTTTAAAGTACCTTATCTTCACCATACCCGGTTGTCCAAATTAGGCATAATAATGTGTTAATTCCACGACTGTATATATCGGTAATTAAATAGTTGGACAATATCGGGATATCGGCAAAAAGCCATTATCGGACATCCCTATTGTAAATACAAATCGTTATATATCTAGAAAGGGTGGTCCTAAGGAGGTGGGCATTTTTCAGAGGTCTCAAGAAGGTAACAAATACAAGTGTGTGTGTGTGTGTGTGTGTCTGCAAGTGTGCGTGGATCTAACGTTGCGGACACACCGCGCACACTCTTGGGAGACAATTAACACACACACGCATTGGTGCTGCACCACTTTACGTCACACTCTCAGATGCGTTCAGGATCAGGAGCAAAACGTTCCTTCCTTCCCTTCCTTCTCGTCCTCACCCCATGTCCACGAGGCCTAATTAGGAGGCGGATTTGAATGACGCGGGTGAGATCAATTTAGAGATGAGTGAGAGCACCCCAAAAGGGACAAGCGGTAGTAAATGGATGGATGGATGCAGTGCCGGCCCAAGCCTCCATGGGGCCCTAAGCAAAATTTGATTTTGGGGCCCTCTATTTCTGCCAATAATATATAAATAATATATAAACTCATTGCGGCTCTGGCAGTGTTGTTTACATGATCCTATTGTCAGCCTGGCATGTCTTTACAAATGACATGTCATTTATAAAGATATGGGGGTGGCCCAGTTAAGAACATAAATAATACCAATGAATGAACGAATGATGTCCAGAGTGCCACATATGGTTCCTAATCTTAAAATGTAGAAAACATTCAGCTACAAGAGTGGCCTGGGGTTGAACAGTCCAAGTGATAAAGCTTTGTATTTACAGTAAAAGTGTCATCTTGTCTCATCAGTCTTGTACATATTAGTCTTTAATTACCGTATTTTCCGCACTATAAGGCGCACCGGATTATTAGCCGCACCTTCAATGAATTGCATATTTCATAACTTTGTCCACCAATAAGCCGCCCCGGATTATAAGCCGCGCCTACGCTGCGCTAAAGGGAATGTCAAAAAAACAGTCAGATAGTTCAGTCAAACTTTAATAATATATTGAAAACCAGCGTTCTAACAACTCTGTCCCAAAATGTACGCAAATGTGCAATCACAAACATAGTAAAATTCAAAATGGTGTAGAGCAATAGCAACATAATGTTGCTCGAACGTTAATGTCACAACACACAAAATAAACATAGCGCTCACCTTCTGAAGTTATTCTTCATTCGTAAATCCTTCGAATTCTTCGTCTTCGGTGTCCGAATTGAAAAGTTGCGCAAGCGTGGGATCCAAAATGGCCGGTTCCGTCTCGTCGAAGTCATCGGAGTCAGTGTCGCTGTTGTTGTCCAGTAGTTCTGTGAATCCTGCCTTCCGGAAAGCTCGGACCACAGTTGTGACCGAAATATCTGCCCAGGCATTTACGATCCACTGGCAAATGTTGGCGTATGTCGTCCGGCGCTGTCTGCCCGTCTTAGTGAAGGTGTGTTCGCCTTCGGTCATCCATTGTTCCCACGCCGTTCGCAGTCGTGATTTGAATGCCCTGTTGACACCAATATCCAGCGGTTGGAGTTCTTTGGTTAATCCACCCGGAATGACGGCGAGTGTTGTATTTGTGTGCTTCACTTGTTTTTTGACACCATCTGTGATGTGGGCGCGCATAGAGTCGTATATCAACATGGACGGAGCTGTGTGAAAAAAGCCACCCGGCCTCTTCGCGTAAACTTCCCTTAACCACTCGCTCATCTTTTCTTCATCCATCCATCCCTTCGAGTTAGCTTTTATGATGACGCCGGCTGGAAAGGTCTCTTTTGGCAAGGTCTTCCTTTTGAATATCACCATGGGTGGAAGTTTCTGGCCATTAGCATGGCAAGCTAGAACCACAGTGAAGGACGACTTCTCATTCCCTGTGGTGCGAATATTCACCGTACGTGCATTTTGTAGTCTGGTCTTTACAGATGTAAACACACAAAGGAAATGAAACGAAATATCCGCGCGCTTCTTTTTCTTCCGGGGGCGGGTGGTAGCTTACAGTAGAAGAAGAAGCGCTTCCTGTTCTATGGGGGCGGGTGCTTACCTTGGCGGTTGCTTGCGTAGAAGAAGAAGCGCTTCCTGTTCTACCGGGAAAAAAGATGGCGGCTGTTTACCGAAGTTGCGAGATCGAAACTTTATGAAAATGAATCGTAATATTAATCCATATATAAAGCGCACCGGGTTATAAGGCGCACTGTCAGCTTTTGAGAAAATTTGTGGTTTTTAGGTGCGCCTTATAGTGCGGAAAATACGGTACTAGTTTATATTTTTAGTTAATTGTTCATATTTAATGTTTACTTTGTACAAAGAGAGCGCAGTCTACTGAAGTTAAATTCCATGTGTGTTAAACATAACTGGACATTAAAGCTGATTCTGATTCACTTTATTATTTTTGGTAACAAAAACCTGAAACAGCAATGTGCAAAAATGTTGACCTAAAATTGTGTTTTTGTACAATAATACATCTTTGATCATTTAGAAATCATCAGTCAGACTCGTACATTAGAGATGCGCGGATAGGCAATTTATTTCATCCGCAACCGCGTCAGAAAGTCGTCAACCATCCGCCATCCACCCGATGTAACGTTTGATCAGAACTGCACCCGCCCGCCATCCGCCCGTTGTTATATATCTAATATTAATTAAAAAAAAAAAAAAAAGGGTGAAAACTACGCGAATTGCACCTTGTGCAGACAAGATTTTTCGATCGGACACGGAGGAATTAGCGATGTAAAAGACCACGTTGGGACAAAAAAACACAAGTCTAATGCCGTTGCTAGCGATACAAGTGGAAAACTTTCAACGTTTTTCGTCGCCCAAACAGATTCTTTGGATGTGATAAATGCCGAAGTTTTATTTACGGAGGCAATAATTGAGCATGGACTTCCAATCGCACTGGCTGATCACATGGGACAGTTAATAATGTAATGCAACCTTTAAAAATCATTACGCGGTGATCGCGATCCCAAAAATAAACTTTTCTTGCATGATAATGTCCAGAAAAATTTGCTTTATATTACTATAGAGTCCTTTTAACGAATGAGTTTGATGGTTTATCACAAACCTTAAATGAAATTCCATGGCCACCGTCCTGCTCTCTATATCAACCAGGGTGAGCCCCACCCCTTTCGTGAGCGCACTGCGAAAGCGGACGAGGCGGGGTGTCGGTGTGGTGGGCGCGGTAGTGACCCTGGACGTGCGTCGGGCCCTTCTCGCAGATCGCCTCAGCTACGGCTCCCGGTGGGGCCCTCTCGGGGGAAGGGGCCTCGGTCGCGGACCCCGGCGAGGCGTCCCTTCTCCGCTCCGTAAAAGTGTCCATCTCTTTTCTTTTTTTTTCTTCTGTTGTGGCATATGCAGCAGGTGCCTGCTCGTTTTTCGTATGTGGGTAACAACATTTAACTATGTATATATATTTCCGAATTGGTTTAACTGCCACCTGCAAAAAAAATAAAAAAAATATCTAATTAATCCGCCCGACCCGACCCGCGAGCGGATAAAATCTTATTGTTTTTAATTTCATCCGCCCGATCCGCGGATAATCCGCGGACTCCGCGGTTGTGTCCGCAAACCGCGCATCTCTATCGTACATGCAAAAAATAAAAAATAATAATTTTTTGTTAATTGCTTTTGGGGGCCCCCTGGTGGCCGCGGGGCCCTAAGCAAGCGCTTAGTACGCTTATGCCTTGGGCCGGCTCTGGATGGATGCGAGGACACACACGCACGCACGCACGCACACAACTTTATTTCCCCAAATGAGTGCGGAGGCATGTTAAATCCCGCCTCTTCGATTGAACCCGAACGCATCATTTGGGGTGACCTTTTGCGTCCTAACGCGCGGCACTTTCGCCGCGATTAGCACGATCGATAATCCACATTCCTCTAAAATCTGCTCTCTCTCTCTCTCTCTCTTCCTCCCGCAGACTCCTCCTCCTCCTCCCTCCGCTTTTCTCTCATCTTCTCCCGCCTCCCTCCCTCCCTCCCTCCTCCCTCCTCCCCCCCGGTCCTCTATGCTCAGTTCGGTGTGTGTATCCTCTTTCAAAGGGCGCAAGGGTGGGAACAAGTCGTCCAACAAAGCATGTTACAGCGCAGACATGACTTGTCCGTCGGAAAGCGAGAAGATCGTGATAAACTGCGGCGGCGTGCGCCATGAGACGTACCGCAGCACCCTGAAGACGTTGCCGGGCACGCGCCTGTCGTGGCTGACCGAGCCGGACGCCTTCAGCAACTTCGACTACGACCCCAAACTGGACGAGTTCTTCTTCGACCGCCACCCGTCCGTCTTCTCCTTCATCCTCAACTATTACCGCACGGGCAAGCTGCACTGTCCCAACGACGTGTGCGGGCCCTTGTTCGAGGAGGAGCTCGCCTTCTGGGGCATCGACGAGACGGACGTGGAGGCGTGCTGCTGGATGAACTACCGCCAGCACCGGGACGCCGAGGAGGCGCTGGACAGCTTCGAGACGCCCGAGCCGGACGCCCCGGACGACGACCCGGCGCTGCAGGGGGGCGCCGACGGGGACCTGAAGAGACTCTGCATGCAGGAGGACGCGCGCAGGGCGGGATGGTGGAAAACATGGCAGCCCAAAATCTGGGCGCTCTTCGAGGACCCGTACTCGTCCAAATACGCCCGGGTGAGTTTTTTTTTTTCTTGGAACTTTTTCAACTTTTACCCGCACCCTCCTTGTTGCTTTGTGCCCGCACATGTCACATTGCAGGACGTCACGCACAATCACGCACCATGTTGTTGTTTTTTCTCACCCAACTTTCCCACAGTGGCGCACAGTTGATGTTTGCACGCGGTCATTTTGCACCAAAAGAGGTTGATGCCTTTGCTCACGTTTGCCCTTGATGCTGCTGGCTTGTTTCTGACGGCCTTTTTACGCGCGAGATATGACATTTTACGCACCACTTGTCCTAATTTGGTCATGCATTATACGTCTAAATCAGGGGTGTCAAACGTAAGGTTTTATCTCCATCCACACTGTAAAAAAAAAAAAATCCCATTTTTATGGTTAATTTACTCTAAATGTCTACTGTAATTTTTTCTATTTTTTTAAAATAGTTTATAAAACTGTAGAATTGAAGACATTATCTGTAAATAAACAATTATTTTAAGTAATATGCCAGTAATGACAAACTATGTATATTTCAATTTTTTTTACAGAAAAATACCAAATTAATTCTACATATCAATCAATCAATCAATGTTTATTTATATAGCCCTAAATCACAAGTGTCTCAAAGGGCTGCACAAGCCACAACGACATCCTCGGTACAAAGCCCACATACGGGCAAGGAAAAACTCACCCCAGTGGGACGTCGATGTGAATGACTATGAGAAACCTTGGAGAGGACCGCATATGTGGGTAACCCCCCCCCTCTAGGGGAGACCGAAAGCAATGGATGTCGAGTGGGTCTGACATAATATTGTGAGAGTCCAGTCCATAGTGGATCCAACATAATAGTAAGAGTCCAGTCCATAGTGGGGCCAGCAGGACACCATCCCGAGCGGAGACGGGTCAGCAGCGTAGAGATGTTCCCAGCCGATGCACAGGCGAGCGGTCCACCCCGGGTCCCGACTCTGGACAGCCAGCACTTCATCCATGGCCACCGGACCTGTGCCCCCCCCCCCCCCTCAAGGAAAAGGGGAGCAGAGGAGAAAAGAAAAGAAACGGCAGATCAACTGGTCTAACAGGGGGGCTATTTAAAGGCTAGAGTATACAAATGAGTTTTAAGATGGGACTTAAATGCTTCTACTGAGGTAGCATCTCTAATTGTTACCGGGAGGGCATTCCATAGTACTGGAGCCCGAATAGAAAACGCTCTATAGCCCGCAGACTTTTTTTGGGCTCTGGGAATCACTAATAAGCCGGAGTTCTTTGAACGCAGATTTCTTGCCGGGACATATGGTACAATGCAATCGACAAGATAGGACGGAGCTAGACCGTGTAGTATTTTATACGTAAGTAGTAAAACCTTAAAGTCACTTCTTAAGTGCACAGGAAGCCAGTGCAGGTGAGGGAGACATAACATTTTCTGTTTTCTTAAATTACTTTCAAATTCATGTAATATTAAGATATTTGGGCAGCACGGTGGTAGAGGGGTTAGTGCGTCTGCCTCACAATACGAAGGTCCTGAGCAGTCCTGGGTTCAATCCCGGGCTCGGGATCTTTCTGTGTGGAGTTTGCATGTTCTCCCCGTGACTGCGTGGGTTCCCTCCGGGTACTCCGGCTTCCTCCCGCCTCCAAAGACATGCACCTGGGGATAGGTTGATTGGCAACACTAAATTGGCCCTAGTGTGTGAATGTTGTCTGTCTATCTGTGTTGGCCCTGCGATGAGGTGGTGACTTGTCCAGGGTGTGATCGCCTTCCGCCCGATTGTAGCTGAGATAGGCTCCAGCGCCCCCCCGTGACCCCGAAGGGATTAAGCGGTAGGAAATGGATGGATGGATGGATTAAGATATTTTTCCGTAAAAAGTTTCATGAAAATTTCTGTAATATTAATGTTTTTGATCATTATTTGGTTTACAATGTTTTACTTACTTTTATGGTTTTCGTTTGGCAGCCGTAGCTTTGGCAGCCGTTTTTTTTACATTTTTTTTTTTTACAGTGCGTCCATCCATCCATCCGTTTTCTACCGCTTGTCCCTTTCGGGGTCGCGGGGGGGAGTGCTGGAGCCTATCTCAGCTGCATTCGGGCGGAAGGCGGGGTACACCCTGGACAAGTCGCCACCTCATCGCAGGGCCAACACAGATAGTGTCGGGCGGTATAGCTCGGTTGGTAGAGTGGCCGCGTCAGCATCTTGAGGGTTCCAGGTTCGATCCCCGCCTCCGCCATACCTAGTCACTGCCGTTGTGTCCTCGGGCAAGACATTTTACCCACCTGCTCCCAGTGCCACCCACACTGGTTTAAATGTAAAATGGTAAATGGGTTGTAAAATTCTGTAAAAAAACGGTCATCTACTGGCAGCTATGGCTGCCAAACGAAAACCATAAAATTAAAGTAAAATATTGTAAACCAAATAATGATCAAAAACATTATATTTACAGAAGTTTTCATGAAACGTTCTGCGGAAAAATATCGTAATTTTACTGATTTTTTCTAAATGATTAAGATCAACCACCTTTAATAAAGTGAAGATGCAAACAGTTCTGCAGAAAACTACCTTTATTCTACAGAGTTTTTCCAAATGATTACGATCAAACACCTTTAGTGACGATGCTGGCAGTTCCACAGAAAAATACCATTATTTTACAGATTTTTTCTGAGTTCTTAAGATCAACCACCTTTAATAAAGTGACGGTGCAAACAGTTCTGCAGAAAAATACCTTTATTCTATGTTAATATGGACATAGACTTTTATATAACAAGCTACATATTTAATGAAAGATAATTACTGTAATTTGACATGCATTTGAAAGTAATTTAAGAAAACAGAAAATAATTAATTTGGTATTTTTCTGTAAAAAAAAAATAGAAATATACATAGTTTGTCATTACTGGCATATTACTTAAAACAACAGGCGGGTTGTTTATTTACAGATAATGTATTCAATTCTACAGTTTTATAAACTATTAAAAAAAAAGAAGAAAAATTACAGTAGAAATTTAGATTACATTAACCATAAAAATAGGATTTTTTTTTAAAAGCGTAGCGCTTTTCTACCTTTCTAAGGAACTCAAAGCGCTTTGACACTATTTCCACATTCACCCATTCACCCATTCATGGCGGGAGCTGCCATGCAAGGCGCTAACCAGGACCCATCAGGAGCAAGGGTGTCTTGCTCAAGGACACAACGGATGTGACTAGGATGGTAGAAGGTGGGGATTGAACCAGTAACCCTCAGATTGCTGGCACGGCCACTCTCCCAACTTCGCCACGCCGTCCCCAAGACGAAACGTAACTCAGATATTGGGTTTCACTATGTAAAAGCGCTTTGAGTCACGAGAGAAAAGCGCTATATAAATATAATTCACTTCAGTTCACATAGACAGACAACATTCACACTCACATTCACACAGTAGGGCCAATTTAGTGTTGCCAATCAACCTATCCCCAGGTGCATGTCTTTGGAAGTGAGTTTGCTAACAATAAAAATGAGCTGAAATTTTTGAATGAAAGAAATGTGTCCACTGGATGTCGAAATAGCAATTCTTTGCATCTTTGTAGATGATGCTACTATGTACAAAAAAAATAAGCCACATGATGTTGGTGTAAACTACATAAATAACATAACGTAATTTGATTTTGATATTTTTTTTATCTTGATAGATTGAAAATCAACAGCAATGAGTTGACTGATGAACATGATCACATCATTTATTCAGAAAGTATAAATAACGACAAATAAAGGTAGAATACTATTAACGGAAACATGTAAGTGTAAAAAACAACAACATTATGATTTGTACATTTTCAGAATGTGTCATGTCTGTGTGATCATGTTTTGTTTTAGTAATGTTCGGTTTAAATTTTGGACTTTTTGTGCACTTTTGTTTTGTTTTGTCACCATAGCAACCATTAGTTTCACCTGTCACGTCACGCACCTGTTCCACGTTTGGACTCATTGTGCACTCTTGTCACCATAGCAACCATTAGTTTTCACCTGTCACGTCACGCACCTGTTTCACGTTTCGAGTCACGCACCTGCTTTCACTAATCATGTCCATAGTATTTAAGTTCATTCATTTTCTGTTGTTCGTGCTGACGACATCTGTCATGACTTGGACTTTGGCTTGGTTTGTTCTCCCGTGGTGCAAATGAACTGGACTGGTCAAGGCTTGAAGGTGGGTACATGATTTATTTTAAACTATCAAAAAAGGAATAAACAAAAAGCGCGCACAGTGGCGGAGAATAAAACTAGACTTTAAACACAAAACTTGCACATTGGCAGAAACTATGAACAATTAAACAAAACACTAACTGTGGCTTAACAAACAAAAACTTACTTGGCATGGAACCGGCATGAAAAAAAGAGTAGCAAGGGTCATCAGGGTGTGGAGAGTGTGCAGGAGCATAAATGTGGTGATGTCGTCAGAACGAACAACAGAAAATGAATGAACTTAAATACTATGGACATGATTAGTGAAAGCAGGTGCGTGACTCGAAACGTGAAACAGGTGCGTGACGTGACAGGTGAAAACTAATGGTTGCTATGGTGACAAGAGTGCACAATGAGTCCAAACGTGGAACAGGTGCGTGACGTGACAGGTGAAACTAATGGTTGCTATGGTGACAAAACAAAACAAAAGTGCACAAAAAGTCCAAAATTTAAACCGAACATTACTAAAACAAAACATGATCACACAGACATGACAGAATGTGCTTGTTCTATTTTTAAACAAAGAAAACAATCTGAAGTTGTCTTTATTTTTAAGTTATCGTGCCGTGATTTAACCAGTCCGGCCCACTCGGGAGTAGATTTTTCTCCATGTGGCCCCCGATCTAAAATAAGTTTGACACCCCTGGTCTAAATGATGAAACTCCCCCACCCCCCCTTTTTGTTTGTGTGCTAAACCAGGGCATCTGCAATATGCATGCATACTCCTTTTTTTATGTTTAATGCGAATTTGAGCATTCAGGTTAGCACTTTTCTGCAAAGGTGCAGACTTAAACCCTCTAATCTGCTCTGTAATGCATGTGCAATCAGACAAAACACAGCGCTAAAGTTGTATTCCGGGCTGTGATGGACTTCTGATGCCACCTAATATATGCCAACGTCCTCACGTGTCACTCTCATCCAAGTCTGGGATTGATTTATTGCAAGCGCCTCTCCACTCATTAAGGAGTCTTCTTGCAGAATGCTCCGATTCTGCTCGGGGCTTTGAAGAGCAGCATGTGATGGGTGGACAACCTATGGCGCACCGGCCATTTACGGCCCACTCTTAGGCCATTGATGCAAGTCTAAAAATAGTTTGAGCATGTGCGCCCGTCTTGAAGACCAAACATCTGTTGTGGAGCTGCGATAATTAGCCAGCGCATCAGTGCCTAAAAGCACCTCCTCTCCAAGTTGGATGTTGCAGTGCAGGTGGAGTGCATACCTTCTGTTTCATTAGACTTACACTTCCTTTTATTGTCATTCAAATTTGAACTTTGCAGTACAGATAAGGGTGACATTTTGTTGCATTAGTTGTAGTGCAGGATAAAAGAGCAATAAGGTGCAGATATAAATAGATTTACTGTACAGATAAATATATTGCACTTTTGCATATGCATTCACGTTTATGGATATTGTCTTTATATTCCACTGACTTCATCCGTTTTCGGGGGGGATTATTATGATGCGTTCAAGAGTCTTATGGCCTGAGGGAAGAAGCTGTTACAGAACCTGGAGGTTCTGCTACGGAGGCTGCGGAACCTCTTTCCAGAGTCCGGCAGTGAAAACAGTCCTAGTCATGACTCGGATCACTCATTTTCCCCCCCCCAGAACCTTTTTTTCTGGTCCTGAGAGATGCAAATGACATGAGGAGAGGAGATGGAGAGAATAGGAGGAGACATATACAAAGGGACAGATGAGAGGAAATAAAAGGAGACAGGAAGGGGATGATTTAAGGGCTGTGATGTAATGAATCAAACGAATCAATGTCTTCATTGAGCCTGCATTC